>NC_138223.1:24620290-24918969 GCF_964197995.2 Scardinius erythrophthalmus
ATTTCAACAACATCTCTACAAACCTCAGCTGCTAATGAAACAACTCTGTGCTCAAACATTTGGTAATAGAGTGGTGTAGGTATGATGTCAGATCCCTGAAGTCTAATGGTGCGTTCAAGTCCTCCAGGTGTGTTCAAGTCACTTTCGTTGGAGTAAGATGGCAGTGTACGTTCTCTTAATTAATTACACAAAAATACAGCAAGGTTCTCAAACTCTAGTACTAGAAAATGAAGAACAAAGAATTAGGCAAACAAATCAAGGCAAACCTGTGCATCAGGTGTGCTTTGCTTTTTTATGTTTTTAATTAATTTATGAACCACTGCAAATTTTATCGTTACATATTACATTGTTATATTATAATGCCATCATATTCTGTGCAGGCAATTAGCTCAATACGCTGTAAATAGAAAAGCCTGACAATATCACTGCTAAATACCTTTTAAGTATTGTGGTGTTCCGCCATGTTTCTCACTGACACTTCCCCAACTCGTAAAGATCAGGGGCCTCATGTATCAATCTTGCGTACGCACAAAACTTTGCGTACGCCAGCTTTCACGCTCACGGTCGGATGTACTAACAGTGAAATTAACGCGAGAATGTGCGTTCCTCCACGCCAATTTCATGTCTGGTGTACGTACATTTCTCATTGTTTTTGTCCGTTGGCGACTCTTACAGGCAATAAAGTGAAGTTGCAAACATTACACAACGAATTGTTCTACAAGTCTATCGCACCACCAACCGTGGGAAGCATTACTATTAATTTGCTATTTATAAAATAATTGTCATATATTGTCACACAAGCCTTATGGGAATATTCTTCTATAAATTTTGCAATTAAGTAAGAACATATAAAAGCATATGCAAACTGATACAACCCTTAGTCTATGGCAATGACAGCTTTGGTTTAATGTCCACCTTTATATCAGACCATTTTTTTTTAAGGTCATTTAGGGTAGACTGTGTACAGTTGAGACATGTGTAGGCTACAGTTGAGACACGTCAACTGTACCCCCGATAGAGTTCTATTAGGAAACACTGTTTAGTTGTTCAGTGTTATGATAACAGTTTAAACGCCGTAATAGGACCAGCATAGGACACAAATGAAAATAAAATGTGATATTTGTGATATTTAAACTGTGTATTATTAATAAATATTGCTACATATCTTGTTCCTGCTTTATACATTTTAACCAGTGCTAATTTAAATAAAATGAATGAGTAGCCTATAAATGGATGAATAAACAAAAATGTTGCCCAATTGTTCTTTTCTTTATTTGTCTTTATTTGTAATATTTTCAATGAATGGTTAGTTACCTTCACATCATTATAAATTGGTGTCTCAACTTTTCAGTGTCTATTTTTGTATGAAAAATCAAAACGCAAAAAAGTTTCTCAACTGTACTCAGTCTACTCTACAGTGTGACTTTCAGATCCCACCGCATTGACGACATCAGCCAAACTCTCCCACTCATATTTTTTTCATTTTGTTATTAATTCTGGAGGACAAACTTCAAAATAAAACTTTTTTTTTCCGTTTCTACCTCCGATAGTAGCACCTCCAATTCACTTTCTGTAAAGTTTCGTTTCTTGTCACCATTTTCTTACTGTTTCTTTTGCCAAAGTGGACTCATTACCATATTTAAATTAATTTAATTAAGGGAGGAGACTGGGTGGGGCGTTGTGCTCGTGCATGTGCGCTCAAATTTACGTTAACTGGGATGTACAAAGAGAATATGCGTGGGATCCTTCGTACGCAGAGATTCATACATCTGGGTTTTTTTGTGCGTACGCACATTTACAGCTTTGTCCGTACGCAATGTTTTAGTATGAATTCAACGCAAGTCTTTGTACATGAGGCCCCAGGGCTTAAAGAAAATCCCGAGCTTCCCACTCATATTTACGACATTGTGGTGGCGTTCGTGTGCAACTCGTAAATACTATCTTTACGGGATGACTTGAACGCACCAAAATTCACTGCTGGTTCTTTCGAGATTTTCCTATGGGGTTTTATAACGGGGTTTTTCAATTTATGAGTAAAATAAAGCTGTTCTACAATGTACATGGCACACACTCACAAACTGACTTATCTAGTTATTAAAAACTCATGTTTTCAAAAATGAACATGACTGCTTCAGACTTCCACTAGGGGGCCTCAGTGATCCTCCAGGCCATAAACCCTTGTTGCTGCCTTCTAGTGGTTTATAAGTATTAGCAAGCCAAAGAAATTTTCTTGAACCATTGTCCTCTTCATTGTCTTTGTAACATTGTTGATTGTGCCCACAGCACCCTCAGATCCAGAAGAAGTCACAATATATCAAATACCTGTGCTGTGATGATGTCAGAACTCTACACCAATGGGTCAATGGGATTCGTATTGCTAAGGTAATCCCATGGCTTTTCCTGTCCTCTGTTTTATTAATTAATTAATGGAATTAATAAAAACCTATGGCCTCTCAACATGCTCTTCTAGTACAAGTTAATATGCCAAATTATTCATACAACTAACATTCTTCTGTATTTGAAAAATAACTTATTGCCAGAGCTTTCATTGGAAATTTCTTAAGCCTAATCTCTGCACATTGTGTTTTATGCACAGTATGGGAAGCAATTGTATGTGAACTACCAGGAAGCTATGAAGCGCACTGAAGCTGCCTATGACTGGTCTTCACTCTCCAGCACCAGCATCAAGTCAGGAACCAGCTCAGTCAGTATACCTGGTGAGTAACTTAGACCTACTGTAATCACTAGCTGCATTTTCCATTGCCCTTCACGTTGCGCAAATTAAATTGCGAATTGAAAATACGCCCAATGGAAACACGTCAATTTCGCAAAAACTCTCATATATCGCAAATATGCTCACATGAGGTGGTTTTTCAGACAATTTGAAAAAGGAATATTTCGCAAAACTGCAATGGAAACAGTTTTTTTGCATTTACAGGTCACCTGACGTACGTAAAAGTCGATCATTCTTTAAAGAAGGCGTGGTATGCTTGGACAGAAGATGAGACAGAGTTCTTTATTAAACTCATAAAAGACAAAAGAATTACGGGAATACTGTATTCTAAACAACAAAAGAAATGGCACAATTTATCAAGACCTTGAAGCAGATAGAAGTGAGAAACATCCAGAAACACCTCATACGTGACCGCTCCTAAGTATAGGCCGGGACACACCAAACCGACACCAAAGAACGAGCGCTGATGAAAGCCAACTGTGTTGTCACCTCGCGTCGCCTGCGTCGGGGGAAAAAAGCTGCACTTGAACACACAGAGAGAACTACAGCCGACTGTCAGCTAGAATGCACGTTCTGCACCTGCGTGTAAATGAGACATATGAGATATATTCGTCATTCAAAAAGGGAAACCTACTCTGCAGGCTGCAGATACACAAACCATAAACAAAGCAGTGCGTACTTACTGTTTTGAATATCTATCCTGCTAAACACTTTCTTTATTCTACGGAAGAGGATTAGGGCCAGGCAATAATAAAAAAAATAAAACCATCTCGAGATTAAAGTCATTATAATGCGAGATTAAACTCGTTAAATTTCGAGAAAAAAAGTCGAAATACAATCTTGAGAATAAACTCATTAAATATCAAGAAAAAAGTCGTTGTGTTGCGAGAAAAAACTCGTTAAATTTCGAGAAAAAAGTCGAAATACAATCTCGAGAATAAACTCATTAAATATCGAGAATAAAGTCGTTGTGTTTCGAGAAAAAAGTCGAAATACAATCTTGAGAATAAACTCATTACATTTCAAGAAGTCGTTGTGTTTCGAGAAAAAAAAGTAGAAATGAAATGTAGAGAATAACGCATTCGATCTGTGTTCATTAGCCTACTGATAGAGGACATGGCAGAGTTGGATCACTTAGTCAAGCTATATTTTAGACTTTCTTTCAGTAACAAAGCCGTCTAGGTCGGCTAGAGGAGGAGCTGTACTATCATGGAATAATGTCCACTTTAATGCACCCTATAGGCGGGTGAGAAACAGCGCCATGAATTATGCAGAAAATGCAAGACTGCTCTTTGTGCATTGTGTAATGTGTGAAGTTCAGCTTCATAAAACAATAATTCCACAGTAAAAACTGCTTAAAATTTGGATTTCGTTAGACAACAGCTCTTCTATAATGGGATAATGTCCACTTTAACGCACCCTGCGGCCTAAATGCACAACTAGTAGGAATGATGGCGATCATGGATCAAGAAGGCGACTCTGAATTTGTTTGCCCCATTTAAAACTTTAACGGCCCATAAAAAAACCGGTAGCCTACAGAAATTTGTGCCAATATTTCGGTTTCCACTAGATCAATATATGCTCTATTACTCCCAGTCGGATTTAACGCACCCTTACATATGGGTGAGAAATGCAGAATTTCTTCATTCATTTCTAACACAGCTTGGTGCGAGCAATGCCATACACACAGGGTGCTTAAGGAAGCGTCGCGTCATTTAAAGGGGAGGTCCGCGCGTCAATAAGTAGCCTAACGAATAAGTAACTGGATTCAGCCTCGTATGCAATGAACTCTGATCGAATGCGTTATTCTCTATATTTCATTTCGACTTTTTTTCTCGAAACACAACGACTTTATTCTCGAAATTTAATGAGTTTATTCTCACAATTATTTCGACTTTTTTTCTCGAAATTTAACGAGTTTTTTCTCGAAACACAACGACTTTATTCTCGATATTTAATGAGTTTATTCTCAAGATTGTATTTCGACTTTTTTTCTCGAAATTTAACGAGTTTTTTTCTCGAAACACAACGACTTTATTCTCGAAATTTAATGAGTTTATTCTCAAGATTGTATTTCGACTTTTTTCTCGAAATTTAACGAGTTTTTTCTCGAAACACAACGACTTTATTCTCGATATTTAATGAGTTTATTCTCAAGATTGTATCTTGACTTTTTTTCTCGAAATTTAACGAGTTTAATCTCGCATTATAATGACTTTAATCTCAAGATGGTTTTATTTTTTTATTATTGCTTGGCCCTAATACTCTTCCGTATTATTCCACTCCGCTCATGTTAATATTGAAATATTCGCCAAGGAACACTCAGGTAAGATGACGTAACATTAGAACAGCCTTCTATCTGTACTGTTTTGACTTCATTGGTCGCTGTTTTGCTATTATTCTCGTGCAGTGACTCGTTCACTAAGTTGAATAGCCAATCCGAGTTCTCTCTCTCACCGACGGCCCGATGCCGATTCAACATGTCGAATCGGCCGAAAAAAAGCCGACGAGGACCAATTTAAGCCGACTGTGCGGAACCGTCCGGAACACACTGAGAAAACTTAGTCGGTCGATGCACAAAAACTACCCGACGGCCGTCCGTCGGCTTGGTGTGTCCCGGGCTTAAGGGGCTTTGCTTGCCATTAATGCGTGGATAACACACCTACGTCTCCTTCGATTAAAATACGACTAGTGCGGTGGCTGCAATATACGTAAACCTTTACCCTTACCAGAGGTGTAAAATACTTGAGTAATTTTACTTGATTACTGTACTTAAGTATTATTTTGGGGGATTTTTACTTTACTTGAGTACAATTAAAAATCAGTACTTTTACTTTTACTTAATTACATTTTTAAGAAAAAAAAAGTACTTTTTACTCCTTACAATTTTATTTACAGTCAAAAAGATCAGTTCATTCTATTTTTCCTTGCTATTACTAAACCAATTGAATTGCGCTGATGCCTAGTTTAATTAAGTTTAGTGTCTAGTCTAATTTAATGAGATTTATTTTCACATTTCACCAAATTGGTCAGACATGTTCATTGGTCCTTTGGAAGTGACGTCATGTCGCATCTATTACCACAATGCACAGCACCTTGACCTAGAAATTAGAGAAATTATAACAGTCATTCTCAGGGGGAAAATCCAGCAGCCGAAGAGCGTACCACCCCCGGGGGCCGCCATTGGCTAACAAGCCATCACCTGCTGTTAGCATTCCATTGACTTCCATTTGGTAGGAGTGTAACGGTTCACAAAATTCACGGTTCGGTTCGATACGATACACTTGTGTCACGGTTCGGTTCGGTACGGTTCGATACAGCAAAAAGAAAGAAATGCCAGAGAAATTTCCTTGATTACATTTTTTTTTTTTTTTTTTTTCATAAAGAATGATTTTTTTTTTTACTTTGAGCAATTCTGGAGCTATAATTGACTCTTCTAAGGAGCATATAAAACAAAACAGCTCCTTGGAAAAAATGAAATTTAATATTGTAGTAGTTATAAACAAAGGTTTATTTTAGTTCAGATTAACATTTGAGGGCAGCAATTGTATTCATAATGTCAAAATAAAACTGACATAATGGCATTGATTGGCATTCAATGGCATTGAAGGCATTGTAACCTACTATTCCTGCCAAACTTCCATGTTCCATGTCAGCGCTGTTTGATCCGTTAATAAAGGAGAAATGTGAATGTTTCTCACTAGATCTCGCAGCGATGTTATTACTTCTGTGGCGAATTCAAATGCTTTCTTTACTGGATATCTTATTAGCGCTGTGTAATAACAGTGTCGCTTGATCAAGATCGGCTCGCGCTGCACTGCTCCAAACTGATAAACGGCCCTTCAACCACACAATAACGAGCAGTTTCGTTCCTCTTGCATTACGTTTGCCATTTGATGTTGGGAAATGTTGTGGTCGTGCCGGCGTCTCTTACATTATGAGCGCGCTTGCCACGTGCAACGTGCCTACATTTGAAATAACTACATTTTGGTCGGCAGGAAAAATGGTCCAACGAACCGAACCGTTCTACGAATACGTGTATCGTTACACCCCTACATTTTGGCGTCACTTTGACAGCGAATAACTTTACATCTGAGGCATTTGAAGACTCCATTTGTCCATTGTTTATGGTCCAAAATCAGCCACAGGATCAAGAGCACCAGTGGCTGTACCTTAGCGAATTCTTTTCTTTTAGTGGTAAAAGCATGTTTAGTTGATTGTTTAAAGAATGTTGCATATAGGCATTAGATAGTAGTCTTATAGTTTGATAAATAAATACAATTAAATACAAACAGTTCTAAAGCAGGATAAAACCTTGTATGTGGTTCATTCACTTCATGATTTTAGAGATTAAAAGCTTAAACAAGAATCTCTAGTTTTCATTCTTGCTATTACTTTTACTTCTTTAATACTCAAGTACAATTTTAATGTGGTACTTTTTTACTTTTACTCGAGTACGAGTCTTTTACTTTTAATTGAGTAAAATTTTCCCTCAGTACTTTTACTTTCACTTGAGTAACATTTTTTAGTACTTTTTACACCTCTGACCCTTACCAACATACGTTGCCATGATGTTTGGAATGACTTATCGCCAGAGGGAAAAAAATTTGACATTTAGAAGATATCGTACAAGTTTTGCGCAATTCTGTAATGGAAACCAGGCTACTGACTGTTCCTTTATAAAAAACTTTTTTGCATGTTTTTCTACTGTAATTTCTAGAAATATAAGCATTGGCAGTTCTGGAGCATTTCTTTGAATGATAGTGATTTTACTGACTTGCATTACTGTAAGTGTATGGGTTATTGTTAATGTTTAATCTGTTTGTGCTTAAAGAGTCACAGTCAAACCACTCTAGCCAGACAGACAGTGGTATGTCCGATGGCACTTCATCCTCCCATGCCCGCTCCCAGAGTGTGGTCAGTTCAATCTTCTCTGAGGCCTGGAAGAGAGGGACTCAGATAGAGGAGAGCACAAAGGTGAGTTCTTCTTTCTCATTTTGTTCTGAAGAGACACACCTTTGCTCTTTACCTGCCACTTTCTTCAATTAATCTATTGATAAAACACTAAGATGAACCAATTATTTAAAGGAAAAGTTTACACAAGGGTGAAAATTCCATCATCATTTGCTCACCTTCATGTCCTAAACTTGTGTGACTTCCTTTCTTTTGTGGAACACAAAAGGATTCTGTAAACTGTGCTGGTCACTTTTCTCCATGCAGTTGCAATAAATTATGTTTTCAATGATATCAAACCCTTAACGAATCTTAAATTCTGTTTTTTTTCAAAGAGTGCTACTGTGTGGCTTAAGAAGAATTGGAATATAGTTCAAGTTGTATGGACCCCTCTTATGGTCATTATTGAATCTTCATATCTTTAGTCCTCATTATTTTTAACTGTATAAAAAATCTAAATTTCTCCATTTGTGTTCCAAGGAAGAAAAGGTAATTCAGGTTTGTAACGACATGAAATTAGGTGCTGAAATATGTAGTGAAATCTTCATTTTTGGGTGACTATTCTTGTGTGCCAGTGCTACCTTGACATTTCAAATGCCTAATTTTTATGACACCCATTTCAAGTTTTAGAGTCTATACTAATGATCTGATGACCTGAATGAAGTGTATTTAAATAGGGATATATATAAATATAAGATATAGAAATAAGAAATATCACATTATTGATTTTTGTTGATTTTTTTTTTTTTTTTTTTTTGGTTCAGGCAAGACCAGAATCAATCCGTTCTACCCATTCAAGCCATAGCACCCATTCTTCTCATCATGTGCCCCAACAGCAGCATCCACACCTACAGCAACAGCCAAATGCACATTTAATTCCACAGTCACGTGGAAGTGTCCACCAAGCTCCAACACAGGCACCACCCCAAGCAACTCCAGCCCCACCACCTCCTCCTCCTCCACCACCACCTCCCCCACCACCTCCTATTTCCAATATCCCCCACCATGCTACTCCTACCATGTTTGCCAAATACAGTACTATCACTCGCCTGCAGAATGCTTCTCAGGCTATAAGTCACCACAAACCTCAGCCTCAAATCCAGCACCAAGTGCCACCAGTCTCTCCGGTATCCAAACCACAATCAAACAATATTCCACCAGGGGCAAACATCCCACCTCCTCCTCCTCCACCTCCACCTGCCCCAATGCCTCCGCCAGGATCAGCCATGGCTGTTTTGAAGCTTGGTCCACCAGCCCCAGCAGCAGTTGTACAGTCCTCCCCTCTGCCCCCCTCACCACCACCACCTCCTTCTCCAATAATGCCCATGGAGTCACAGCCTCTACCACCTCCTCCTCTCATAAAACCTACGCAGTCACAACCTCCCCCACCTCCTCCTCCCATAATGCCCATGCAGTCACAACCTCTACCACCTCATCCTCTCTTAAAACCTACGCAGTCACAGCCTCTACCACCTCCTCCTCTCATAATGCCCATGCAGTCACAACCATTACCACCTCCTCCACCCATAGTGCCAATCCAATCACACCCTTTACCACCTCCTCCACCCCCTCTCCAGGCTAATGGCCTTCCCCCTCCTCCACCACTCTCTACAGTCCAGGCACCTTTCAAAACCAATGGAATCAAGCCGGTTCTTGCCCAGAAATTTTCCAATGTAACCCAGGACGTATTGCCCCCAGCCAATCAGACCCCTTTTCCCCCACCACCTGCACCTATTCTCCCTCCTCAACAGCATGTTGTTCCAGCTCCAAATCCACCACCTCCACCATGCCCAACACAGCTGCCAATTCAACCAGCAGTTTTACCAAAAACTTTCACTGGTGGATTTCTACCCCAAACAGCACCCAAAACTTCCCATGGCATTTTTCCAGTATCCCCAGTAGCTCCATCACCTCAAGTTCCAGCGCCGCCACCACCACCTCCCCCTCCTCCTCCACCTCCAGCACCATTGAAGAACCAACCCCCACCAACACTACCCAAGCAGCACAGCATCTCCAAGACACTGCCCCTCGCCAGTCAAACCTCATCAGTGCCATCCCTGGTTAAGCAGCTTGCTAGCCAGTTTCCTGTTGCATCTCCTGCTGTGGCCAATCAAGCGGAGAGCCACAAAGCTCCACAGTCCCCACCTGCAGTAAAGGCTAAACCAAAATGGCAGCCTATAGGTCAAGCCCAGCAGCAACAGTGGTCACCTGAGTTTCCACCACCTCCACCAGAGAGTACCCTTGCTTTTCCTTCTCCACCACCACCTCCTCCTCCTCCTCCTCCAGGTCCCACCCCTCCTCCACCCCCTCCTCCTCCTCCAATGTCAGGCCCTACCCCTCCTCCTCCCCCTCCTCCTCCTCTGATGTCAGGCCCTCCCCCTCCTCCTCCTCCCCCTCCTCCTCCTCCTCCTCCTCCTCCTCTTCTGATGTCAGGCCCTACCCCTCCTCCTTTTCTGATGTCAGGCCCTACCCCTACCCCCCCTCCCCCTCCCCCTCCCCCTCCGATGTCAGGCCCTACCCCTCCTCCCCCTCCTCCTCCAATATCAGGCCCTACCCCTCCTCCTCCTCCTCCCCCTCCCCCTCCTCCCCCTCCGATGTCAGGCCCTACCCCTCCTCCTCCTCCTCCTCCCCCTCCCCCTCCTCCTCCGCTGATGTCAGGCTCTCCTATCAGAAAGTCCCCCTCTAGCTCAGCTGCAGGTGTCAAGAAACCTCCACCGACTCCTCAACGCAACCAGTACCAGGAGTCCTGCAGAAACTTGGTGAGCAAGTTTAACCCTAGTTCTGCGTCTTCATCAACATCAACCTCCAGCATCTCACCCTCCAAAGAGTTTTCTACAGGTCCACGCGCACCCCCCAAACCAGGGAAGCTCAATCTGGCAAATCTTCCTTTGGCTTTGCAGAACAAATTTAATCAGAACCGCCAATCAACTGCAGACTTCCCATCCCCTCCACCCCCAGAGAATGAATTCTTCCCTCCTCCCCCACTGGAGTCTGACCTCCCTCCACCACCGCCCCTTCCAGGTGATCCAAATGGTGTGTCTCCAAAAATAGCTGTGGTCAATCCCCAGCCCCAGCCTGCCTGGGGCAAGAGTTCTCTGAAGAAGTCGCAACCTCCAGCATCACTTCGTTGTAACAACACTATTAGAGGGTCTCCACCGCTCTCACCACCTTCCATACAAGGGGGCCCTATTCTGCCATCTTCTCCCAAAGGCACCACGCAACCCAACTTCTTGGAGGACCTTAACAAGACACTGAAACGCAAGTCTTCACGAGTCTTGGGAGACAAAGTGGACCCTGTGGCCACAATGGATGACATGGCTTTGCCACCACCTCCCCCTGAAGTTCTGCATGACCAACAGAGGCACAGTGGTAGTGGCTTCATGTCCGGGAATATCTCAGGCTATGCAACGCTACGGAGAGGGCCGCCTCCAGCCCCACCCAAGCGGGACCACAGCACCAAACTAACAAACTGATACAACTTCAACTTTTCTTGGACACTCTTGCTTGCTAATTTCATGTCTGTCATAGTTGTAGAGGGGAAGCCATCATTTTGTTGATTATGCTCAGCTTGTTCTGTACAAAACGACTCAAGAAATTTCAGCTTTACTGTGACTTTGTGACAGTGCATCAGTTTCATTTTCAAACACTGAGTGATTCCACTTCAGCACCTTGGTACTGCATGGAAGACAAAACTGCATAATATAAAATAATCTTATTGATTTTTGGGAAGACGAATGTTTTGAACTTTGGGGTTGGGTGGGATTTTTAATTTTGATTTTATATTCTTTTTATATTATTATTTAATAATCTGAAGACATTTTGTTATTTTAGACTGCATTTTTTTAAATAATTGGATGGTTATTGTTGTTTGAGGAGTATTAGATGTATAGGTCGATGTAGACTGTGTGTTTGGTTGGTATATTAGTTCGGCACGACTTTCATCAATTATGTGGCAGATCCAGTGCTCAGTGGATACATCTATTCTGATCACTATTATTCTTTGAGCCACTTTAAGTGCGTTTTAAATGTAATTGTCAAAATTGTAACATGAAGGAGGAGTTGTTCAGGGAGTTGCCTCAATGTCTAGTTCTGTGAGACTGTGGAATGTTTGCTTTTTTTTATTAGACCTGTTTAAAATTGAGATATTCTCATTTGCTGCAGTATCTTTGTCTAGGTAAAACAAATTACTGCCTTGCTGTTCCTTGTTAGTCCTAGGTGAACATTCAAGCTGACATTTACAAATTGTTCACCTATGAAGAGATGGACTTTTAAGTCATGTGACTGAATGACACAATCATTATTCACATAGATTTATCTTATATCCTGTATTATAACCTGTATTATTGACTCATGAATACAGCCTTGCCTTAAAAAGATTCTAGAACATGCGTATCAAACAACCTATCAAAATATTATCACCTTACAAGAAAAGACCATTTTATTACATAAAAGTTACATTTCCCTGTTGGTTTTACCGGTCAAAGGATTCTGGCTGATTTTCCCCATTCAGACATGACATGCAACTTCAGAATCTTACACTAAGTACCAATCTGTAATGGCTCTATAAGAGCGACTTGGCATATGTACAAACAAGTATGCATATTATCTCATGTCCACATTTCATTTTGAAGAATTTGTTTATTGAATGTACTTACAATATCATGAAACTTTTCAGGCTGTTGAGAAGTGACTAAATGAAGTTAATATTAAATTATTATAGTATCCGGTCTTGATCCATTTAAGGTCTATGAACATCATGCTCTGCATATCTCTCTGCAAAATGTGTAATTTAAAATGAAATTATACATATTGATATCCATGCTTCTGTTCTTTTCATTGGGTTTCTTGGGGAGGTTGATGTCAGCAGGTATCTATTAACATTATATAGGAAGCCAGTGGCAATATCCGTAGTACAGTAGTCTTTTCATTTAGCTTTGTATTTGTAGCACCTTAATATTTGTATGAAGAATCTTCATGTGATTTTATTCTGCAGGTCAGTGATATGGCAGGTGATTGTTGAAATGGTCGCCACGAACATGGTTGGTTTCCCTGTTGTCGTGATGGCCAGCATGAATTGGTGGAGACACATTAATGCTTGGTGATAAAGTTGAATGTGTGCGGTCTACAAATATGACAAGAGCATTATCAACATGGTCACAATACACCAAATATAAAAGTGTAAAAAAATTACATAAATTTGTTTACCTCTAGTCCCAAAATGATTTAAATCGTAGTATAATCCTAATCCCCCCTGTTGGTAGAAAGAAGTCATCATCAAATGATTTCACATTGCCCCTCTCAGCAACTTCAGGTTAATCAAATTATTTCATTAATTGATCAGTCATTCAGTCGTGGATTTTTTTAAATGTTGTGTAAATAATTTATATAATCATATTAATATTCAATATATTGAACTATCCTGGACACTTTACATGCTTCTGCACAAGTCAATGAATAGTTTTTTTTTTTCAAGTTACATTTACTGATGCAAATCATTCTAGCCCTTCCTGCTGGTTGCCAGTCACAACTCGGAGTGTACACGTTTACCTCACATTAAGTGACATTAGTTCAACCTTGCATTATATAAGAACAAAATGGCTCAGAAGAAAAAAAAAATTGCCACTTTGCCCTTGATGATAAACATATTTTGTGATATTAATGTGTTTTAAAAACGTGTTTTAGGGTTTCATAGCCCTTTAAAATTCAGCTCATTCTGTATCATGCTACTGTTTGCAAGTCCATGGTGAACCACGTTATGTTCACACTCACCTCCTCACTGGACTCCGAGCTCGAGCTGTCTGCCTTTGTGCATCTGAGAGAGATGATGCGACTGAGCTCCTGAGCCACTCGTGCTCTGATATAGCACCCTGCCTCAGACTAAAACACCATGGGAATGGACAGGAATCAAATAAGATTCAATAATTATTACAAACCATTATACAAAGTCAGTCCAGTCACTACAGATCATTACTTGTTTTTAAAAAATATTAATGACATCAAACTTTTGAATGATAGTGAATAGGAAATGTCAAATATATAAATATATTGTACATAGATCATAGGTCTTTCACCATTTTCTATCAAATAAAATTATTACATTTGTACATTAAATACAAATATAGGCGCTATTTCATTCTATTTCACTTTGTTGTGGTTTCTAGATAACATACGTGTGTGTGTGTGTGTGTGTGTGTGTGTGTGTGATTATGATGGGTAAATTTATATTGAAAATTAATACCACTCACAGCAGTTATACAAACTATTTACATATTGCATCCTGTTTTCTACCACAATTCAAGTTCAGCCACTGAATTGGAAACAAAAAGGAGTGGGGTGCATCTCAATCAGCTCCCTTAGTTTAGTAGTCAGGGCACTTATCAGGGACAGGGAGTCTGCCATTTTTAGAGCTGTCTCAATCGCAAAATCCTAGCAGTGCACTGAAACTTTTGCTCTTTAAATAGTCCCAAAATTCGAAGGGAAAAGTCCACAATTCCCCTAACGGAAGTTCTTAAGTCATGTTGCCGGAAATAGAGTAATCAGTGTCCAAATGTGTAGTGAGCAAGGATCCTTACTACAGTGCCGAATTCATGTACACGATATATACTGATTCATGAGGAAGCTAGGGAGCTGACTGAGAGATTAAATTGCCTCTGTCAATTCAGTTTTGAATGGTGCACAGCCCTGGTACAACTGCACTGAGACTAACTACAGTATGCCATTAGAGACACCAGCTGTTCTGTCACAATATAAACATACAAATAAGAGCACTAACTGCTTTTAAGTTTCATAAACACCAGTTATCTATAGGCCAACCCAGACCTCAATCATGTCAATCATCACATAATATTAATGTGAAATAACTTACCACAAAAAAACCTTTGCGGTACATGCAGCCCTGAGGGTCGGCCGCAGAGGTCTTCTGGCACTCGGTCTCCCTAATGCCAAACCTCAGATGCAGATCATATGTGTCCATTCCCAGAGGAACAATCTTAAAATGAGTAAAAGAAAATTATCAACAGTTAGTTATCACAGTACAATCACTGACAATATGAAAGCTAGTATTCGCTGCTAATTATGTTTTTGGTTTTGTTGCCTAGCTTTTTTTTAACTATTCATTTTGTTGTACTGTAGGCTACTTCTCTTACCATCCCTCAATCTTAGGGCTTAACCCTGGGTTATTGTTGTTCTAGCCCCCACTTTTAAAGTCGCCATTAAAGTAACAACATGTAACTTTTCAACCTTCATAATATATTTCCAAGACCCTTGTGATAGTACATCGACTTACAGTAGGTTGAATGAGACGTCTGCCAGAGCCTGACGGGGTCTGTATCGCTTTTACTGGCACTATGTAACTTCGGGGTGCGGGTAGTAACCAGCGCTCAAAAAGAACTACAAAATTCGACTGCTTTACGGCATACGTCACTTTGCCCACCACTTCCTCAAATGTGGCCAACCAGCGCGTTTGTTTTCGTACGTCTGTTTTCGTCATGGCTGAAGCAGCAGCGAAACGTAAGAAGTCCAAGGTTTTGTCAGAGTAGAGTCGGAAGAGGAAAAGGGAGAGTGATAAACTGAAAGACAGGACGAGGATCAATATTGGTCGAGCGTTTGCTCGCTGGCGTTAGCTTATGGAGGAGGAGAGTTACCAGACCGATGCTGACTTGGCCGTCATGCTGTTGAACTAGTAAGTAACTGTAAATTGCTTGCATACTATCTTTAGTTTTTCTAATCTGTTGTCTGCCTGGCTACGTTACGGAAACTATCTGGTCCTCCATTTATCTTCATGAATCAGCTAGTAGATGAGCGAATTATCAATCTGGTAGCTAGTAAACACTAACATGGTAGTTTTAGATGGTTAGGATGCTATCGCTATCATCCTCGTTCAGATTTGAGCATTGCAATCGACATGCAAATCGCAAATGTTTGAGTTAAAATGTTTAGTCTACTAAACATACAAATTATGAAAGGGGGAAGATTAATAATATTATCATTGCCCATATGAAAAAAACCTGCATGCTTCATATACAGTAACCGTAAATCATTTTACGACAGCGGTAATGGACAATTCCGCTTCCAACCTGTAGGGCGACCGCAGAGGAAAAGTTCCATGTTGTTGCTTTAAGTTTTCTTCTTCTTTTTTTTAGTATGGAATATTGCAGTATTCATTATAAATGATTTATCCATGCATGTCTTTTTCTATGTGCCCTCGTAATCTTTAAAGTGTAAGTTGCAGGTTAAATTTTTCACGAAGATAATGCAATGTGTTTATTAAACATAAAGATAAGAACTGCCCACCATTGTTTTTTATACCAAAATGCTGATATAATATGAAAAGTTGGCACTTTTAACAGTGGTTTTAACCGCTCCCGCTCCCTTCCACTAGATGGAGCGTGACGTCACAAGAGGAACTCACTAGTAGAGTTACCGGCATAGTCATAGCTATAGATGCCTTACATAACTACAGACAAGTTGGTTGTATGTTTTATTTGATAAAAAAATTATGGATAAAATAACTCAACTGTTAACATACTCGTGTGTGCTGACTTCAAGGGGACCGTGATCCTGCCTGAAATGAGAATAAGCTATTCGCAAAACAAACGGGTTCAGGCACGTCAGATCAGCCGGTCGCGGGTCGAGCTGCTCCACTAAACTAAACGCGTTCACCTCACGGCAGCACACACTCTCCACTGCTGATAGCCCACACACACACAGTGATGGGGACATCGATCTCTCTTTTTCTTTTCTGACAATAAACATCGCTAATTAAATCGTGAGAAATTGATAACGCGTGGACTGAGGAAGGGTATTACATGACGTTTGAGGCGTCGATGAGACTAGCGATTGCGCCTGACGTGCAGCTCTGATTTGGACTGAGTTAACGTTACTGTAAGTAAATAATGTCTTCAGTCGTTGTCCCTCCTTGCTATTCTACATGACGGCAATATTTTGAAAAGACTTGCTTGTTCTGTTATATTATCCGGGTTAAGTTTGCACCAGGCTAGACTTGCTCTAACGTAGCTAACGTTACTCACCGGGACACCTGGCTAACCCTCCACTCATTCTCCTCACACCAAGCATTAATAACTCTTTGAGTGCCATGGCTCCCCTCTCTCACGCCTGACCAGTTAAAAATTGTAGGGCTGTGGTCCATAAAGAATTTGATGGTTTCCCACATCCTCAGTCGTTCTCCAAATAGCCATAATACAGTAGGAATCTAGCAGAGTATGGGTTGCGAGTTCCTCTTGTGACGTCATCACCCAGTAACTGAAAAACACGCTACGTTTGAAGAAACCCTAATAAATGTTATTTTAACGCATTTTAAGACAGAAATAATTAAATATATACATATAGAGCACTTTAATTTACACATTAATTGGCTGTGGTGGTTAACCTGCAACTTACACTTTAATCAAAATAAATTCCCCTCCCTCTTACAGCGTCATTCAACGTGCCCCTCACATGAGATCACATTAATGATCCAATCACATCCCGATGGACAAAATCAAGTCACATTATAACTTCAGTTTTTTGCCGACTTTATACCCGGGTAGAGGAACGTTCCTAGGCCTACTTGTAATTTAGAGGCAGGGTTATCATCACCGTTTTTTACTCAATTATGAAACCCTGTTCCGGAGCAGGGTTAATTAGCGCCACTCTAGCGGTGTTAACCCCACATTGTAGAGCCACAACATGTAGGCTACAGTGTGAAATGATGCAGTATTAGAACGTTATGACTCGTGTGTCATGTGCTAGTCACAGAAACACCTCATGTTGTATAAATAGTACGTTTCAGTACTTGAGGGGGAAATTTCAAATGGTCAACTCAACTGAAGAGACTATTTCATTCTTATCTTTATAGTCGAAAAGTCTATTCAGAAAAAAAAACCCACTTGAATAACACTCAGCAATATATAATATGAGGTCACATGCTGTGTACATCCAATCAATGTCACTGACACGCAAATAAGAACATTAACCCAGGGTTTAGGAATGTACTGTGTGAAAACTAAGTCAGCTTATTAAGACATGATTAATTGTTAACCCTGGGTAAATTTTGAGCAATGTTAAACGTGAAGCAAGATCAAGATAACCCAAGATTATCTTGGAGGACCCAGGGTTAACTATGTCAAGTGTGAAAATCCCATGATGACTAGATCCTATAGTCACCCTACACCAGTTTTGCCAGATAAAACAGTTTTTGTAAGAGCGTGTACTGACCCTCTTCACAGATGCCTTGGATACTCTGTAGAGGTGATTCCTGGCATAACGTGCATTGATCTGATTGAGGGCCATCTGTAGAGCATCATCCGCTTTAGAGCTGAGCTCAAACAGAGGAAGGCCTATGGTTGCACCACAGAGGTCCTGTTACTCATTTAGAAATTTACAAGTATAGTCCCAAACAGTTAGCCTACTTTTAGGCTTTAAAGTTAAACATTAAAAGATTTCAAAGATTAAACGTTTTATTAATAAAAACAAAGTACCCTGATAGCACACGTACATCACGGAGACGTCTATTTGATGTGCGAATTTACATATTTTTTAGAGTGTTTGCTCATCTGCAATAGAATTTCCTGACAGATATCAAATAAACGTTTAGAAGAGGCCTTTAAGATGTTTATGATTTAGAATGTATGTAAAGCTGACATCTTAAAGACGTCTATAAGATGTTAGTAAACAGCAGATGCTTTCCAGATAAAGTGATCTTTAACAGACATCTTGCAGGCGTACGTGTGCTATATGGGTAGTTTTAACTCTTGACTTAGATTTCAGCAATGCAAAGTACAATATCTGCCTATCTTTTTCTGTTGTTAATCAAATACTATACTAACATGTTAGTCTTACCAGAGTATCATAAGATAATTATTCTTTATGTCTTACCAGTCAAGTGATGCAAATGATGCATGTCAGACTCACCTAAACCTCCAAAAACCTGCAGGAACAAATACAGAAAAACACAGCACTTCATTTTCATCTGTCAGTCAGACTGGACGCTTTTACCACCAAACAGTCGCGTTTTTAACTGGTATGGCTTTTAGACCTCCTCCTCCTTTCCTAGTACAAGGCGTTGTTTAATTTGGCATCACTCTCCTGTCCGTGCACATCTGGGTAAAGAGGAACTTTATCATACAGACTCAATGCTTGTTTTACCCAGAATATGTTCTGATAATCTGATTTAAAAAAAAATTAGTGTGTACAATTAACTGTAAAGATGTTGGACATTTGAATGCAATGAAAAGCAGTTTAAATTACACAGTGCTACTGTAATGTAAATGATTTCATAGTAAATTAATCGTTTATTAATTCATTTATAATGTTACCATGTGACAATTATATTTAAATGCATAAAACTACTTTAAAATGCTATAAAAAAATAGTTTTTCTGGGTAAAAATATGAGTCACCTTAAAATTTACAGTAATGCAATGTTACAGAGGTTTCTGCATGATGGATATATTTTATTTAAATAGTTGATTCTTGTTTATGTATTTTATTATTATGCTTTTCTGTATTATGCATATAGATTGGTTTATATTCTGTGATATGTTTGACATTGCAAGAAACACATTTCTGTTACACTTCTTTCTAAACAATAACTAAAACTGCTGATTTGCCCCCTACTCTTGGAAAAGTGAAATGCAATAGATCATTGCAAAGTAACCTTAGCAGGCCTCTTGTGATCACAGTCTGACTTTTCACAGTTGCCTTTCTATTTTGTCGGTCAAAGGCGAGCTGAACAGAGGAATGTTCAGTTCATCCATAACGCTGTCTAGAGGACTATGTGGCTAGTAAATAATTACAAACAAGAACATACTAGGGAGTGAGAAATTCAAGATTTAATGATGCATGAGATCAAGATATTTTCTTGACAGTGAAATGAGCAGACTGATGAACAGCGAACAATGTCTAATTTTGTCATAAGCAAAGAATGAAATCTGCTTTCTTAACAATTAGTTAAGAAGAGAAATGGTCAGTGAAGGCTTGACAAGTTAATTTGGTGATAGATCAGGTTCATGAATCATCAAATATGTTACAGCTTACTTTAAAAAAAACATCCAACCCTGATAAATATTAATAAAAGTCCATTTCTGTGAAGTCACCGACCTTACAGTCTGTTAAGCAACATTTTTGAACTTTTACACAGTTATTGTCCAGGAATAATGAAACTTATGTTCAAAGTTCATTTTGCCACAGTTTGTGACACCATGTCCCAATAATGAAGGTGTTGCTAAACTATATGTGTAGTTACGATGGAATTTGTCATTAACAGCTTATTATAGAATTAGGAAACAGCAAAAATGTTATAAAGGCAGAAATATCAAGCTATTGCTTTGGCCAAAGATTGCAATTAAAAAATTATATAATAAATATTCAATTTTAAATAAAATCATACATTGGTAACACTTTATTTTGATGGTCCCTTTTGAACATTCTGTTGACTTTAAATAACTTTGCAACTACATGTCAACTCTCATTAGAGTATTAGTGGACTGTCTGCACTTCCCCTGATTTTTGAAAAATACCCTTGTTGCTTGAAGCATTCTTACATTTTTAATCACTGATGTTCAGGTGTTTGTAGTTTGTAGTCTCCATTTTCTCACTGGTTTCTATTGTGCTACTCCAGTGGTGATTACCAGAAAATATTGGGTTTATAAGTGTTAATACTCTGTAATGTTTAATACAGATATACTAAACGCTATGTAGTTAAACAACGATTTCTTCCTACGCTACGAGTCAGTATCAATATTAATCAGCCAACTGTCAAATACATTTCTAATAGAGCATAATCAACTTTAAAACATGAGATGAATCAGATTACTGCAGGTGGATGAGGCGTCTTTATCATGAGAAACCTTCCTAAACCTAAATATGAATTATCTAGAGGAACATTCAGATTTTAAAAGCTAAAGAATTCTGTTTAAACACTCTCAGTTCCCTCCTCCTGTCCCTGGGTACTATGCCCTGTTGAATTTGGCCCCTCTCGGTCGCTTTATCTAGTCTAGCCAGACACACACTGTTTACCTTACCCAGAATCTGTGCTCCTGGGATGCCTTTTCTGTATAGCAGTTATATTGTAAAAAGAATTCGTATTTGTTACAGGAGGTTGGACAGCTGCATGTGACAATGCTAAGAATTGATCACAGCTGTCCAATGTGTATTAACACAGAAATATTGCTACTAAAAATGATGTGGGAAAACATCTTGTTATATTTCCAGACCACCATCCATATATCATTTATTGTAATAAAAGATCAATCAAGATCAATAAAGCTAGTATAATGTTTCATCCTTCCAAGAGAAATTTCACATTTTTGAACTCTTATTTGTAACTCTCTGAAACCTGTTACAACGAAACTAAACAAACCTACTATAATTATAAACAAACAAAATGTTTATCATATATAATGTACATAAAACAGATAAGACAAAACAGTGTGCGTTTTAAATTAAACTAAATCAGCTGCTTTCTGTTCATCTGCAGCGTGTAACTCTTTCATTCAATGTCACTCTTGCCTTTAAGCTAGCAGAAGGTGGCATCTCACCAGAAGCAGCTTTTCCCATGATGCATCCCTTACTTTAGGGATGTTTTTTAAACAAAGAGCAAATGTTCACAAGACAGGTCAGTATGAATTGCTCACTTCTGCTCTAGACATGGAATGATTCATAGTCAGCACTATGGGGCCAGCACTAGCTATATCGGGCTGATTCACTATTGTCCGTCAGGATAGAGACACGGTGAGAGCACCATGACTTCCTCCTCCATCGCTCTCATAGTCTCAGTGTTGACATTAGAGGCTCCACGGCTGCAAGAAATGAACCTTCAAACTCCTGGTCTGAGAAGCGGGTGACGGACAGACGGGCCCGGTGTCGGATCTCTAACCGAGCTGCAGGAGTCATAGAAAGGATTCGTTCCATGGCGTCTGCATAGGTGTCTTCATCATCTGCCAGGAAGCCGGTTGGACCGCCATCATAGGGAACTACAATGTCCAACTTCGGACCACCGGATTTGTGAGCCAGAATGATTGTTCCTGCAGCCATACACTCCACTACACCTGCAGAGAAGATGAGGGTTCTCAGTGTAACAGTCATGTAAATGCATTACTGTAGAGAAACTATGCTTCTCGCTTTTAACATTACTTAATGCATTGTCTCACATTAACTAACACTGAAACGTATATTAACCGTGTTAACGTTAGTTAATAAAAATGTTCATGTAACTAATGTTGACAGATACAACTTTTTACCTTAAAAATGTCTTAGTGAATGTTGAGATTAACATGTGAATGTTGAGAAATGCAGTAAAACGTTCTGCGTTCATGTTAACTAATGATGCTAACAAATGAAACCTTGAAAAGCGTTACAAAAATTATTTCATAATAAATTTAATATCTGGTTGAAAATTAAAATATATGTACATTTGATAGACTTATCCATTTTACTTACACTTATACAAACATTGATTATTTAGTTACTTGTTCCACAAAGTACATCTATCTATTGTTTTGAGAAAGAACTTGCTGAGAGCATGATATTTGTTATCTTACCAATACCGAAATGTTCATTCCACATTGTGTGCAACCCAATCGTGGCATCTGTTAAATCTTTCTTCAGTTCCTCAAACGGGATATTGAGTTTAAACTCCACCCTATCTGCTACGCCCAGCTCCTGACACAATCCCCTCAGCATCAGTACTCGTTCTTCATCTTCCTGGTTACGACATCCACCAATCAACACCAGCTTCACGATCTCTCGACCCGCAGGCTCCGCCCCCTTCCTGTCCAGAAGTTTTCGAAAAGCCCGGATCTGCAGCTGATGGTCTTTTTCAGGCCGGAACTGACCCACCGAGACCACACAGTGACACTTCTTGGCTTCTTTCTCTTCATCCTCTTCTCCAATAGGGATGTCCAGGAAGGCCTGAACGTCACATGGTGGGTAGACCACATTCGTGCGGTTAGGAGCGCGCCACAGAGCCAGAATGTGACCTAATGTCCAGGTGGAATTTACCATGACCACTTCACTACAGGAGCCGGCTAGACCGTACAGCAGTGCGAAGACACAGTAGTAAATCACTTTGATGGCACTCAGTACAGGGTTACTGGAGATGTAGTCAGCATTATTGAACCTAGAATGCACAAATGTAATTGCAAATTTATATAAGCCAATAATATACACTATCAATCAAAATAATTTTTTTTTTCAGGTCTAGAATCACACTTTGAAAATTAGGCTTCCTTTTAATACTTATTTTAAATGAAAAATTGTTATATCAAGGCCCTGTTGTAAGTTCAGGTTCAGAACTACTGCACTAATTCATAATACAAAAAAATAAGTTCATTAAGAATGCAAATAGGGTCAGTTTTGAACTAGCATAAGGTCATAATGGAGTTCTTTTAACCCCAACATCAGCCAAAAACGATAGTTTTGGATCATTAAAAATGAAACTGTGGAATCACTTAAATTCAGTAACATTAATGACTAACCTTGGGTTTCTTTCTCGAACCACAGACAGCATATCAGTGCTGATGGTTGGGTAGTGCACATAGCTTCCCACATGACATCCACCCAGATAACGGAACACAGGTAGGGTGAAGGCATAGCCCATTGAGTCGATGTAGATGTCTGGAACAAACTCAGTCAATGCCTCCCACCCCAGGAAGATGGAGCCCACGCTCTGCCCCAGAAGGGTGAAGTGTGGGTAGAGTTTTGCCTCCACCAGGAGACGATGTCTCAAGAAGACAAACTTAACAGCTCGGGGGAGTCTGATGTTGAAGCGCCGCCGTGCTCCATCTAAAATCTCTTCTGCTGTCACGCCCTGATCACCTGTGTAGACCATGAAGGAAACATCTGGGTACCTATGTGAATATACGGGAATAAATAAGGTATGAATCCTGAAATCATGAGTAGTCTTTCATTATGTAATAAGCTGCTGCTAAAGCCCAGCCACGTTGATCCATGCATTTCAAGACAGCTTCACTCAAATGCCAGAACTTTATACATTTATATAAGGGTCGGCGATGTACCATGCTCACTTTGCTGTCCTAAGCAAATATAAGACTATAGCTTTTAAATCAAAATATGCCTAGTGATTCAACTATATAGCCTTATCCTACATTTTCATGAGCGATTATATTTTAAAGGCAATATTCAAAAATGTCATGCTCGATAACAGTTCACACCTAAAGTAAAACGAAATAAATAAGTCCATCCATCTATCGGGCACACACTGAGAAATGAGGGAGGGGGGACAAAAAAAAACAATCACAGTGATCTAGAAATAATTTCCTAAATTAATGATATATATTTAATTTAATTGTAATACTTGAAAGACTTTTAACGCTACACTATTATCCTTTCAATGTCATCCAGGATAACAGACATTCTAGGGCAGGTTTCATCCTGATTCATTATGATGACAAATTAGAGAAAGTTTAAACATTAAGGAGGATCCTTAAAGGGATAGTTCACTCAAAAATGAAAATTCTGTCAGTAATTACTCTCCCTCATGTTGTTCCAACCCCGTAAGACTTTCATTCATCTTCGGAACACAAATTAAGATTTTTTTGATGAAATCTGAGAGCTGGATCACTCCTTAGACTCCTTGGATAGTCACTTGGACTATTTTAACAATATTTTTACTAACTTTTCTGGACCGGCAGAATGAAATTGCCAAGAATCCTATGAAGGAGTGAGACAGCTCTCAGATTTCATCAAAAATACCTTAATTTGTGTTTTGAAGATGAACAAAAGTCTTAGGGGGTTGGAACAACATGAGGGTGAGAAATTACTGACAGAAGTTTCATTTTTGGGACAACTAACCCTTTAAGCTCTGTTCAGAATTTTTTATTCTTTTTTTTTTTGGAACCAAATTTCCACGTCATGTACAGGACATCATTAAATAATGTTTTATATTTCACTTGAAATACGATATTAAGTTGAATTTAAGTGCATAAACATGTCATGTCAAGTGGTGGTATAGTTTTCCATGGACAACCAACTAATGGGCCGGTTTAAAAGATTCATATTAGGTTGAGAACACTGCAGTCACACATGATCATTTTAAGACTTGACTGACTGAATAATTACCATCCTTAGCTTTTGATCTGGTAGAAGTTATCGTCATCATATGGAATTATTATAAATATGTAATTCTATATGACATTTTCAATGACTAAATTCAAACAACCGTACAATAAAATATGTAACTAAAAAATAGAATACAAGCTTAAAAATATAACAGTTTCAATATAGTTAACAAATCATTGAAATTATAGCTTTAGTGCTTTTTTTGTGTGTGCTTTCACTCCTTATTTGTCACTGACCCATAAATGCCTGGTCAAATAAATGGCCCACTCTAAAAGAGCTGATATAGCTGACCTGTTTTGAAGAGCACGTAAAGCACACCACAGCACCCTCTCTCCTCCTCCTCCCGCATTGCAGTATGGGTGGAAGAAGGCCACGGCAGGCCGGCCATCCTGAGCTCTCCTGGTCTTCCTCTTCATCTGCAGCCAGGCTCTCACCCCCATGATGAAGAGGAAGAGGATGGCTGTCAGGACAAGACTCAGATAGAAGCATGGTAACAGCAGTGTCCACAATAACCTGTGGAAGGCAAAAGTCATACAATAATCCATCTTTCCCAGTAATAGCAGTTGGCATTGGCATACAAAAGGTTTCCTAATAAAAAGTTAGTGCATAGACATGATCACAAAACTAATTCTAACGAATTATGTTATAGATTTCCTATACATCCTCTAACATAATTTGTACTGATTAATAAGCCACTTGTAGAAGGCTGAACAATTTGGGGGTTTTATTATTATTATTATTATTATCATCATCATCATATAAATGTGGGTGATCACACTTGGGTTTAAAGTGACTTTATGACATGAAATCATTCAACATCATCAGAAATACTGTGAATGTCTTAAGTATTGCAATTATACAAAACTACAGATTAGCATCCACCAATGTGTTAATGTTTCAAAAATACATGTATCCATCCATTCATTCTAAACAGAAAATAAACCGACAAAGAAGATTTTGATATACATTCGTACTGTAACAGCAGCTCACTGGATTATAAAAAAAAGAATACATACTTTAAAATGATTACCTGATTAAATCGCACAGGCAGAGAGACAGGTGATCGTGCGCTGACATCTTTACCAAAATGACAACACATCACTCGTCAGAACCCGGAAATGCTTACCACTGGTCGGCTGTTGTTTTTCACTTTTTCTAGTGTTTAATTGCGGTTGTCAAACTGCTTTTCTGCCACCTACTGCACTGGAGCCTTACAGTACATCATCCGTTTCGTTTCTGCGTCCTGTTGTCAAAATCTGCCACCTAGTGTTAAGATTTATGGTTGACTTCTACCCTATATGTTTTGCTCATCGCAGGCAAGAAATGTTCAAATTTACTATTAAGATTGAATGATGACACCATTTGTTTTCATATCATAATAAAATTAAAATAAAAAACGCATTTCTTATAAACATTTTACAAACGTTTGAAATAGGCTGCACCAAGCCAATTCAAAGTAGGCTACATTTTAACCAGCAAACAAACAGTTCTAGATCAATACTGACCTCTTACCGTATCTACATTATTGCACAAACTATTTGGAGACAGAACAAAAAAAAAAAATGAGGCCCCTTATACCACTGGCTTGCTTGATATGTTTTAACATCTTTCTTGAGAAATGTATCTGCAAATCGGAACAGTAAGTCAATTCTTTTTTTTCTTCTTTCTTTTTCTTTAAATAATGCAGTATACAGTTATATTATTATTAATTGAGTTGTTGGCTGTAGCAACACCCAGTACCAAAAACCTCTGTAATATGTCAACATTTAGTAAGCTAAGAGGTTTTCATAGTGTTTTATAATTGTTTATTGTAATTCATGTGAAATCTTCCTGTAAACAATGAAGCTTCTTACTGGAAAAAAAAAAAAAAACATCTCACCAATATATATGTTCCAATGCAATTTTTTTTATTCAACATTTAAAAATATTTCCTTGAATGTGCGTTCGTTCATCTATTAAATGTGGATATACAAACATTGTAGCTCTGATGGATTACTGTTAAAATACAAGTAGGCTATGAATAACTTTGTTATGATGTTATGGCAGCCAAATGTTTTAAATGAACAGAAATCACATCCTTTGCTGAAGCGGTTATTGTGAATAATTATGTATCCATATTTTTCTATAAAGTACTTGCATGCAGGGGCGTAGCAACCGGGGGGGACGGGGGGGACGGGGGGGACACGTCCCCCTCACTTTTAGAAACCGGTGATTCTGTCCCCCGCATTTTTTTTTTTCGGACAAATGCCCTGATTAAAACAATTTTTAATATAAAAATAAAAAATAACCAGGCAATCACCGAAAACGTGTGTGGATGGATGCGTGTGGAGGAATGGATGATTCTGTTTTATTTCATTTGATGTAAGTGGCGATTGATAGCCTATAGTTGATAATAATACAGGCCTAATGTGCGCTGTCGAGGCTCGTGAAGTTATAACATTTTAGAAACAATATAGCCTAGTTAAGAAACAATATATAGCTAGGCTACACACGACCAGCTGTTTTCCTGAATGCCATCAAGATTGAAACCGTGACTGGTTTCATAACAGTTCAATAAACAAACAGTTAAAATTAACTTACAATAATTTTACTTGATGTACTCAAAAATGTACTCACTTACATTTTAGTCGCAATGACTGTTTTTGCTCTGTTTCATCAGCGAAAATAGTCCCAAACAAAGATCACAGCAGAACGCGCATCTTACAGCAACACTCGTTGCATTACTGAATGATTCAGCGTTTTGAACAAATCGGTTGAGTCAAAGATTCAATTACCCATTCATAAACTGCCTCATTCTGAATAAATCAGCCGTTTGAACGAATCGTTTGAATGAATGACTCAATGACTCGCTCATTAAGACGGTCGCCTGCCGCCTCCTACTGGCGGTTTAGTTTCATAAAGTATCATTCTTTTCAACATTCCTTATTTGTATATTCAAAAATATTTAAAATAATCTAATTTAATACAGTTATATTTTTTCAATGTAAATTATTTAATTTGATTGGTAACAGCCTAGTGTCTTATTATTTTAATTGAATATATTGATCAAATTTAAGAATTTAAAATGAAAGATGGAGCATAAAATTAGGGGGGAAATGCCTTTATAAAAGGTACAAAAAAAATTGTGTTTTCAAACAGTGATGTAATGAAACATTGACAATTTAAGTTTGAAGGGAGTAAAGCCTCTGTTTAGGCTATAAGGAAATGTAATTTTGCCAAAAGAAGAACTTTTATTTTAAATAAATGTTCATTTTAAATCAGCCTACTTCAGTGTGATATGTTAATTTGAATAATTTGATACCAGAATTTGAATAATTGTAATGTGATGATCAGATGCAGATATCTAAATCAGAGAATATCATCGGGCGGTTTGCGGGTGGATTATTTATTTTTAACAGTGGATTCGGGTGACTCAAAGTGCACCAGATTAATGAATTTATCTTTAAAATGTACAAAATTTTCTTACGGGGGGGCATGCCCCCGGACCCCCCTAGAGGTACCAAGCTCCACCAACAAAAATAATGTGGGAAACACATTAGGGTATATGATGATCTACAAAAAAATACACATTTAATTATCTTATTATTAAACATTATTAGGATTTTACCACCTCCGCCTCGTTTTGAGCCAGGAAAATGAACATCACCTTTGGGTCACGTCCTATGGTCACATACAGCTTTTGTCCCCCCCACTTTTATAATGGCTGCTACGCCCCTGCTTGCATGTGATTAGATTTTTATTTCTTAACACTATTGCCCCTTCATCTGCATATCCTACATAACAATTAAAATGATTGCTGCTGTTTCCCTGTTCATGCACAGTGACCAGGTTTTGTCCATCACTGTATCCACACAGGAACATGTGGACACAGTGCGGAACATGACAAGTCACAATGAGGTGAGAGGTTATTTATTGCCATCTGTTGACTGTCAGTGGACGATTGTGAATATCGGTAACACTTTACAATAAGGTTTTTAGTTAACATGAACTAAGAATGAACAATACTTCTACAGCTTTTATTAATCTTAGTTAATATGAATTTCAACATTTACTAATACATTTCTAAAATCAAACGTTGTATTTCTTAAAATTAGTTAATGCACTGTGAGGTAACAAACAATGAACAACTGTTTTTATAAGCGAACATTAACAAAGATGAATAAATACAGGAACAAATGTATTGCTCATTGTTAGTTCATGTTAGTTAATATATTATGTTAACTAATGAACCTTATTGTAAAGTGTTACCTGAATATCAAATTTGAGATGCAATATCTATACTGTAGTTACACAAGAAGTTAAGTAAGAATCATTTTACAAATATTGGTTAATTGATTTGATTTATTGAACTGACCCTCAGTCTGCTCCTGTGAGTTTCAGCTGACATGTGAACTTATGTTCTGTGCTTGTTCAGACAGTATTGTGGCAACCTGCTTCGCCCAGTTACATTACAACAAATACTGAGGTTCACCTTTACATTCAGTCAACAAGTGTGGAGTTTGTCACTGAACTTCTACGCAAACATGGCATTACTTACAGGTATGCAAATCTGTTCAGTTTGTTGGATTGTGGACTATATATATATAAAATGAACCTTTAAGGGAGCTTTTTGTTTATTTATTATGTCTTCGCATTTATACTTATTATGGCTATTATGTTCAGAATTGATCTGATGTCTGCATGTTAAAAAGCAACTGATTGATTTTTAAGACTCGGATCTGGTTTTTAATATTTGTGCAGAGTTCTTTTGGAAAACACACCAGCACTGGTTGAGATGCAGACCAGAAACGATACATCAGATCCCCGGAGCGGAGGCGTGTTCTACGAGAGATATCATTCCTTAGAAGATGTAAATTGACAAAAAATTCTAAATTTACCTCAACCTTTGCATTCCTTTAACTGAAAATGACAATTTGGTCAACTTTTTTCTCTCAGATCTATTACTGGATAAATAAGACCAACCAAGATCATTCAGACATGGTGAAAGTTATACTTATTGGGTCATCTTCTGAGAAGCGGCCACTCTATGTTATAAAGGTACACTCATTGTATTAAGGTCGGATTGATTTACTAGAGATCTGAGTGTTCTTTGAATATATTTTTCAGACACATTACAGACACATCCACAGTTTAAATAATGACTATAGTCTGGTTGTCTGTCTTCATGCTGCAGCTGTCAGGCAGGAGAGATGCGGTGAAGAGGGCCATGTGGTTGGACTGTGGGATTCATGCACGGGAGTGGATTGCTCCAGCCTTTTGCATGTGGTTTGTCAAATATGTTAGTATAAAGTGTTCAATCTCCTTTCAGCATTATAGCTTAAGCCTTAATCTTAGCTGTGTCTGTGTCGTGCTTTTCTTCACCCTCAGAGTCACTGTGATTTTGCTAAGTAAGAAATGTTCCTGGATCAACATCTTTTGTTAATCCTGGAACAACAATCCTGTCCAAAAACATAGTTCTAACCTTATCCTTACCCCTAAATCAAAACCTATAAGGTATCCCTAAAATCTGAGGGAAATGATAGTTGAATAACACTGATGTAGAAGCACCTAACCCATGTTGTAAGCCTAAACTTGACATTAACTGTAAACCTATCCCTCAGATCTGATTGATTGGTTGATTGGAATGTTGTATGTATCAACAAGGATGTTGATCCAGGAACATGTTTTGGTGTTCTTGGTGAAATCACGCTAACCCCCTATCCCCACCCCTAAACCTAATTTATCCCTAAAATCAGAGGGAAAGGATAGGTGAATAACACTGGTGTAAAAGCATCTAACCCTGGTTGTAAGCCTAAACTTGACATAAACTGAACTTGTCCCTCGAATCTGATTGATTGGTTGATTGGAATGTTGTTCCAGGATCAGCAAATATGTTGAAATCACGTTCACCCTTCTTCACCAACCTCTTTAAGCCATTTAATCATTTTAGCCAATTTCTACTTTCCATTTGCACACGATTTGGATAAAACTCTATATTAAACCCTTAAATGACATCTTGAAGAGTCCCACGTCAGTTTGAGCTAAACTGTTTTTTTTTTTTTTGCCAGTCTTGAAGGCAGATTTCACGATCTTAGCTAATGCACTAATCAAGGCCAGATTAGCGTAGGTCATGTGATGGATTTTTGAATTAATCATAACTAACATTTATTTTTCTTGCAGGAACAACATTCATATGCTTTTGAATTTTAAATGTATGTTTCCCCTTTGGCTAAAACTTTATGGTAGTGTGAGAGTAAAAATAACAAATATGGGAAATGAAACTAGACAGATGTCTAAACTTCAAAACTTGTGATTATGAAGTAATCATTAAAAAGAGTTTGCTTTTACCTAGTAGCAAGAGGATTTGCATATGAAGAACCAATCAAATTGTAGGGAAATTATGTAATGTATCATTTCATTTTTGCCATGCTCCTTTTCTATAAAACCTATTGTATTCGTGTTTGCTGGTGGGGTTCTCTCTGAAATTTTTCTGAGCTCGGGATCTCTCCCGGCCGTGATTAAAGCATTTAGAGGACTTTTGCTGAAGTCTGTCTGTTTATCATTGCTGTGCAGCAAGTTAGTTAGGGGAACAAGTTAGTTAGGGGAACAAGTTAGGGATTACCGACGTCGACTGTAGACGAGACCCAGCGAAACTAACGTTGACTGTAGCTGTTCGGGGATGTTGATTGTAGATGAGACCCAGGTAGACTTAGGTCAGGTGCGAAATAGGTTTAGGAAAAATCTACCACAGTCACTTAAAGGTAACATTAGCGTTGTTTTGGAAATGTGCTTTGGGTTGTTGTCCAGTTAGAAATCATTTCTGTTCACATTTCAACTGGTTTGCATGTATTTGGCTCAATCCACACTGATCATTATGCCAGTATGCTTGGTCTCTCTCCGTAGATATTGCTGGTGCCCTTGAGTTTGTGCCATTTCAGCAACAGAACCCATGCAGCAACTCTCATAGTTTCCCCTCTTGTCCTGCCGCTCCATTCTTTATAATGGATTACCTTGCTTGACTTTGTGGTTCTGTGCCTTTATTTGACCTTGACATACAGCAGATTGAGAAATACATCTTTACAAGCTTTCACGACCAGTAATTGTTCAATAAATTGGAGCAAATTAGAGCAATTATGGGAAATCTAATGGAAAGGGTTTTTTTTTTCTGTTCTTTGTTGTTGTTTTGCCAGGCAATAAAATTTTACAACCAGAACACTGAAATCACAGAGATGCTGAACAACATGGACATTTACGTCTTGACAGTCATGAACCCAGATGGATACAAGTACACATGGACAACAGTAATATGTTAAAATTATTATTATTTCCAATGCATTTAATATGCTGTTGAAATTATAATAATACATAGTTTTAGTATGTTATTAATTACTTATTCGAAAAAAACCCTTATGACATTAATCTTATCTTGAGCAACATTACCATTTCTCATTTACCAACAAGGATCGTATGTGGAGGAAAAACCGCTCTGTTAACGAAGACAGCGAGTGTGCTGGAGCCGATTTGAACAGAAATTTTGACGCAAACTGGTGCAGTGAGTTCCAAATACTAAACCTCCATTAAAAACCACTGTTATAATTTGACTTGTTTCTCAAAAAAGATATGTCTGTTTTGAATTGATATTACTCCTGGTTGAATTCTTCCACTCTGTTCTAAAGCGAAGGGTGCCTCCAGTAATCCATGTGATCCTACATATTGCGGTCAGTTCCCAGAGTCTGAACCAGAGACTCAGGCTGTGGCCCAGTTCCTGCGCTCACATAAGGACACAGTCAAACTGTACCTCTCCATTCACTCCTACTCTCAGATGCTTCTGTTTCCTTACTCCTGTTCCTATGATGAGACTCCAAACCACAATGAGTTGGTGTGTGATGAAGTTAATGCATGAGCGTTTGTGTTTGTGGTGGGCCATTCTAGTAAATAATACAAGTAAAAAGAATGTTTGTTTTTTTTAAACTTCTATAACTTCTTTCCGACAGTTTGAACTTGTTAAGGAAGCTTCAACAAAAATACGCAGATACTACAGGAATATCTATAAATATGGTCCGGGTGCAAAAACCATTTGTAAGCTTTCTGCTGTTCTTAGAATACAAATATTTTATTGATAACTGTATTTGAACTTTTGCCTGTGTCTTTGCTATGTTAATACTTCTGTTTTTCTTTCACAAGATTTAGCCCCAGGAGGCTCTGATGACTGGGCGTATAATCTTGGGATAAAATATTCCTTCACCTTTGAGCTTCAGGATCGTGGTCGATATGGGTTTCTTCTTCCTCCCAGCTTTATCCCTCAGGCCTGTAATGAGGCTCTACTGGCATCAAAGATCATAGCCTTACATGTGATCAAGAAAACTCAATAAAGGGCTTCCATCAACAACCTGAGCACACAGTACAGATTCAGATTCTTAACTTTTAGTCTTAACTAAACAAAATGTGTACTTAAAATGTGCTAACATCAACTGATAACTTTTTTTAGAGTGAGGTTATTGTTTTGTGTGTATACAAGTGTGTTCTAATATACCAAGTAGCCTATCATAATTTACTACAGCTGTTTTCACCACAATAAAACATTGTTCACACTGTATTGGTCTCTAATTTGCTTCTTAATACTTTCAGTTTCAGAATAATGGTCAAGAAAGTCAAGAAAACAAACAAGTGGAAGTATGGCCAAAGTTTTTGGTATGGCATAATAGCATCAATATCTACACACATATATATATAGTCAGATTTTTATGCAAAAAAAAAAAAAAAAACAGCAACAACAATCTGTGTAAATGGCCACATTATTATGGAAAAATCACATTGAGTGGAGTGGAGTGGTCCGGTGTGTTTATACTTTGCAATTTTCTAGGTGTTTCTCAAAAGTCAAGTCACCTTTATTTATATAGTGCTTTACACAATACAGATTGTTTCAAAGCAGCTTTACAGTGATAAACAGAAAAATAAAGATCAATGATGCAAACATGATTAAATTCAGCTGTAAAGCAGCTCTAAAAAGACAACAGGGTAATTTTTCAGCTGATGTCAGCTGATTCAATTGAGTTCAACTCTTGTTCTCCTGTCAGTGCAATCAAATCGATAATGTTACTGAATATAAAGTGTCCCCAACTAAGCAAACCAGAGGCGACAATGGCAAGGAACCCAAACTCCATCAGGTGACAGAATGAAAAAAAAAAAAAAAAAACAGATTTATGATTCCAGATTGCATATCCACATCACAGCATCACATCACAAATTAAACAGCAGCTTACTTACGATAGAAGGGATTTACCAAAGCTCCAAAGCTCCATAGGCTGGTCTCTTTCGAGTGGGTGCTCCCTGTGGGGAGGCGACAGGCACAGGTGCTTCTTTTGGGGATGAGGACGTAGGTTCTTCTTCTTGGGGACGAGGCAAGCCCAGGTGCATTTTAAGGGGACAAGGAGGGCACTGGTGCTTCCTCTGGGGACAAGGCAGACAAAGGTGTTGATCATGTTGTACTTGGTGAAATCATGTTCACCGATGCTCATCAGTTTTGGAGCAAGGTTGATAAGAAGGAAAAATAAATAGCAGTTTAATGAGCTCTTAAACCCATCTCTTTAATATATTTGTGTGTAATAATCTTGAAAAAGACTAAGAACATTACAAGATCCCATTGCAAAGCCTACAAGACATTGCCAAACAAGTTTTTGTCTCATTTAGATATAAAAAGACACATGCCATTATAATATGTGACTGCTATGAACAGATCTGAACTTGCCATTGGAGGAAATAAATGAAAATGATGATGAGGGAGAAGAGAGAGTATGTTCATTTAGCACATGTTAATTAATAGTACTTAAATGTATAATTACACTGTAACAAGGACATCTTTAAATAGAGTAACCCTTTATCAACAGCATAACATGATATAATAAAAAATATATATAAAAAGGTAAAACATCACTAAACTTATTTACAAATTGAGTGCCTTGATCTGTTAAGAGAGCGCTCCAAATTTGTTTTCAGTGGGAAAGCCTCACAACACTTTGTAATAACTATATGTACTCCTTCTTTCATTGGTGTGAGCTTTCCCTCTAAATCCATCCCTACAATTTCCCATGGCTGGACCACCTGATAAACATTCATGCTCAAGATATACATGTAAGATTGCTATCATAAATTAAAAACATTCCTTGTGTTCTTCATTCAAACATGACTAACCACAACAGGTATGATGTGAAACAATTCAACAATCAATATAAGTTAAAATAACACCAATACGACCATTTCTCTGTGCAATGTTGAAAATGAATGAGGCAAAAGTGAAAGAGCTGACTGAATTTAAAAATTTTAAGATATCAAGATATCATTCATTTTGATTCTTCAGAGAAAAGAGTAAAAAAAATCTCTTCAGAGTGACAAAAAAACACCCTCAATGGAAATATATAACACACTAAGGATTCACATAATTAAATTCCACACAGACAAGCATGGTCATTCAAAGGGCTTGCTTGTGGCATAGTTTCTTTTAATGCCACAATAAGCACCTACTGTGAACCTTAAACATGTCCTTAAACATTTCTTGGGTACTTTTTTTGTTGTTTTAGTTGTTGTTGTCCACTTTTGCCATATATTACCATACATTAATACAGAATACAAAACTTTGTTGATCATTAAAGTAATGATCATTATAGTGAAGTCAATGACATACTGTATTAATAATAATGAAGCTTTTAGCCCTTCTGAGTAACAGGAATTTGTTGTGAAAGACCCTCAGATATCTTTCCAAAACTTTTAAATTCAGTCAGTGCTTTCACTTTTGCCTCATTCATTTTTAACTTATTTGTTATTCATTTTGTCATTACCTTGTTATTTTAACTTGTATGTTGAATTGTATCCTACTTTAGATGACATGTAATTGTGCACCACTGGTCTCTGCCTTCTCATTTACATTGGAGGGCCTTTATGTGATTTCAACATAGCCTTGGTCTCAAATTGATCATAAAAAATGTGGCTTGCTGCTTACTTTTTACTTTTAAGTTGTAAAGGTTGTATGTGAAATTGTTTTTAATCCAGGTAAACAATAGAAAACTATAAGAAAAGGCTCTTGCATCATATTTAAGCTTGCTATAATTGTTTACCTGGATTTCTTGCTATATGCCAAATAAGCCTGAGACTATGGCACAGAATAATTAGTAAAATCCCTATTACTTTGGCCAATTAGTGTCCTGCCTTCTCCATAAACACATTTGTGGAAAAAAACAAAAAAACAAAAAAAAACCTTTAACAAAAAATAAGTTGCTCACTTTATTCTGTTAATATAGGCCTATGCAAAATATCCCCATGAGCGACATTTAGCGGAAAAATAAATGTGCAAAACACTATGTGGCCAAACATTTTAGCCACTTAGTAATTAAAATGTCAAGATTTAAATTGTCATGGTAAGCTTGTAGAATGGAACTAAATGTTGCAAAAGTAGCCTACTGTAGGGTTGTAGGGTACTATTTATTTACATTATAGCATGTTTTTAACCATATGGAGTAGTATAAAAATAAATAAATAAAAATATTAAGAATCTTTATATTTGGATGCATACATGTGAAAAAGAGTAACGCTGATTTAAATACTAAAGTCTGGTTGTAGTTATGTAGGCTACCCACTAAGCAAGCAAAATGAATGGTAGCCTACAGAATTTAGTATGCCACCAAAGATACATTTATCCCATTCAACAGTTTCAAAGACTTTCAAAGAAAAACATTAGCACATAAAAAAAAGTTGTTGCAGACATCTCCATTTTTATAACAAAAAATGCACTATATTTGTCTCATATGGTACAAAATATTGCTGAAGTTGACAAATGAGTAAGATCAAAAGTTATCCAAAAGTAAAGAAAAACGTAGTCAGAATACATTATCTAAAAGCGTAATCTAATATATTACATTGCTAACTGTATTTTCCATGTATATTGTATTTATTTATTTTTAAAGTAACGGTTTAAACGAAATATAAAACAAACAAACCGAAAATACCCCCTCCAGTTTCCCATAATCCTCCTCTCCTCAGTACTTCGGGAAGCTGTATGTGTGCAGTTTGCGCTGTCTCGCCAGCATCATGACGGCGGCTAAGGGGAAGACCGCTTTGCAAGACTTTTGCATGTGATTAGGAGTTTATCCCCAACAGTCTGTGAAACTGGACTTGACGCATCATTCATATTCGGGTAAAGTTCCTGTTTGTATTTGTTCACGGGTCAATCAGCTGCAGTTTCAGCGGGGTCGTTATCGAGGCTTGTGCTATCAATGTAGGCCGCGCGGCATTACACGCTGCTCTTACCGCGGCATTCTGCGAATGAATGACTGCTTAAAACACGCGAATGATTATAAAACACCTTTTTAGTGAAACCTCGCATGCCTTGCTAGTAGCTATAATATTGTTAACGCACCTTATAGAGAGAGGTAGGCAGTCGCATTTGCACAAATGTGACTATTGTGCTTGTGCGAGTGTTTACAATGAACGGGGCTCCCACGGGAAAACAGGAACTATCAAACAATTTTAAAATTGTGATTTATTATTATTTTTTCTGTCTGAAAAAAGAAAAATATTTAAGTCATGGAAGTTTGTTGTCGTTTTGGAGACGTTAGTTCACAAATAAGTAGATTATAAATGTGTAAATCTCTTAATATTAGGCATTGGTAACTTACCTGATATAAATCTTCCTTTGCAATCTTTGTACAGTTTTAAAAAAAAAACTGGAAATGTCAGGGAAATTCATTGGTCAAAAAGTGTGGAAGCCCACTCATTAAAGTACATAAGACCAAACAAATGAATTATATTGTGAACAATAAATCCCAAAAGCTAGATTTGAAACTGAAAATTTTGGCTACCGGCTCTGATCTCTATTTAGACTAAAGCTATATTTATATAGCCTATATTATCATTGTTGCTGCCATGTTTCAAATCAACACTCCCCTTCCAACGTCACAACACAGGAACTCGTGTCTCATTTAGAATTCCGAGTTTCCCACTTGTAAATATGACTTCAATTGGACGTTCATGTGCTCGGAAGTTGCCATTTCCAGATTTCAGACTCCACCTGAATAGCACAATAATATAGGCTGTAGGCTGAGGTAGTTAGATATGAATGTGACCTTAGAATTAATGTAATGTAATTCATCCAGTGTTGTAGCTGAGAACAAGAGTCAAGACCAAACCCAGAAGAGAGTTGAGTTTGAGCCAAGACATAGTCCACATGCTTCCAAGTACATGACTCAACAGGCCATGTTTTCTTGGTCTCTAACAAAGCCTAGGCCATATTGGTCATGCACTCTGGAGCGTGTGTCTTGAATCGAACGCATCGTCTTCAATCTCTGTCTTGACGAGACCTCAACCCTCTTCTGGTCTTATTCTTGACTCGAACTTGACCATCTTCTGGTCTCTGTAACTTGACTCAGTGAGCTGGTCTTAACTACAACACTGCATTCAGCTTCAAAATGCTGGTGCCTTTTATTTGCCATTTTTCTAATGCAGCCCTGCAGAATGTCCAAGATCAGGCGGAAGGTTACAGTGGAGAATTCAAAGACCATATCGGACAGCAGCAGTAGCACAACCACCCCCTCCCGCAGGCCCAGCGTGTTTGAGAGACTCGGGCCCAGCACGGCCAGTAATGCAGCAGAGGTAGGGATACTCGTCACCCACTATTGAGCAATGGAAACTTGGTGAGCTGCCTACCTAGAAAGTATTTCTGGTGTCTAGGTAGTAGCTCACTGGGTTTAAAAAAATCTTTTTTGGTCCAGGTGGCCTTGTAAAGTGTATAAATGCAACAGACTGTCCCACATTTGTCTTCCCTTGCAGACTCATTGTAGAAACTGGTTAAAAACTGGGAACTGCAGTTACGGTAACACGTGTCGGTACACACATGGAACCCCATCACGAGGAAAAGGCTTCTCTGGAACGTTCAGCAGGTGAGATTCCATTGAAGAGATGCTGTTTCCTAAATGTACCTGCTCAAATTCTTGGCCGAATGCTTGACGTTCTGCATGTGTGCTGGTCTGCAGGTCAGCCGAGAGGCCCCCTGGGGATCTCAGGGAGAGGATGAAGAATAAGAGACAGGATGTAGATGGTGACACACAGAAAAGAGACGCAGACGAACCCACTTCACCTACAACCAGAGTAGGCTGCTCTAACAGCTTACATTTGCTTGGACAATTTGCCATTGTTGATTGTTTTTGGTGAGTTCTTTGACATTTTGTTTCTCATTAGCAGCGAGATTCATCCCGAGGCAGACACAGGGAGAAAGAGGATATTAAAATCACTAAGGAACGCACTCCTGCTAGTGAGGAGGAGACAGCAGATTGGGAAGCCAGTCGTGAAGGTGAAGATTCTCCAAAGTACCCACGAAGTTGATGTATCTGATTAGAAGACATTTAAAGGGATAGTTCACCCAAAAATGAAAATTCTGTCATCAATTACTCACCCTCGTGTCATTCCAAACCCAGAATACTTTTTTTCATCTTTGAAACACATTTTTTTTAAACAAGAATTTTAATCGAGCAGTTTAATCCAAGTCATCTGAAGAGACTTGATTGCTTCATATGAACAGATTTAATTTAGGCTTTTATTCGCATATAAACATTGATCAATGTACACACACAGAGCACATCAAATATGGTAAGTAGAGCTGCACGTTTCAAACAAAGATCACGATTCTCCCACAATTCTGAACAGACAACTAAACAAAACAAAAAAAGTAATTTACTAGAAAAAAAAATACTATTGATAAAAATTTATTTTAATAATTTAAAAAAAAAACAGATCCAATGAATGGCTCAGTGACTCACTCACAAAGACTTCACGAACAAATCTTTTGAATTAATGATTCAATGACATTTTTTTAACTGTCCCTTTTCTCCACTTTCTGATATAACAATGTAATAATACAATCTTTATTTGAAGCATCAAGTTAGTTTCAATAGGTAATTTACTCTATTTTGGTCGCTACTGTAGACTCCACTGTTTATATCTGAGCTATAAACTTTTATCCCAGTACTTCTGTTAAAATGTATTCATTATAACACAGAAATAATGATACTGTGTGGTTGAAAAGACTGTTTTTCTAAGCTGTTTCATTCCTTTACATGAATACCTATACATATTTGTCAAAGGTTTAATAGACATAGCTGAGTCAATCGTGTGGGTGTTTTGAGATCGCAACCTTTTTACGATTAATTGTGCAGCTCTAATGGTAAACTAAACTGTACTTGACATGTTCTTGCATGTCAAGCAAGCACGTTAAAGCTTCCATTTTTGATGTGCTCTATGTATGTGCTTTGATCAGTTTTTATATGTGAATAAGACTAAATTAAAAAAATATCTTCTATTGTGTTTTGAAGATGAATTGTGTTTGGATCAACATGAAGGTGAGTAAATAACAGAATTGTCATTTTTGGGTGAACTTGATGGATGATTGATGAAGGGGTTTTGAATGCAGTACAGTCTTTCCTCTCATCACAGGTAATGCTTCGTTGTCTCCTTGCCTTTTTTTCCCAGCAGTTATATATTTGTCATTGATTTTACTAGATTCCGATAACGGTGACTACGATTACGAGTTATCTCTTGAAATGAAGAGACAGAAGATTCAACGTGAGCTGATGAAGCTGGAACAGGAAAACATGGACAAACGAGAAGAGATCATCGTCAAGAAAGAGGTATATTAGATTGGGTTGCACGTTGCAGGGTCCTCGCGGGTCCTTAAATTCTTAAATTCAGTTATATTAAATTTAAGGCCATAAAAAGTCTTCAATATCTTAAATGATATTAGACTTTTTCTTTATAATTTCAAGATTTCTTAAATTTGGGGATGGAAAAACAGGAATTGCAATAGGACTTAATCTGATAACTAAACTTTCAGAATAAGGGTGCTCCGTTCAAGATTTTTGGGGCCGATTACGATCATTGGAAGCAGTGTTGGCCAATACGATCACCAATACCGATCACTGAATTAAACAGTTCTATTGTATATTATTATTTTAAGTATAAAAAAATTATGAGATGAGAAAGTGTCACGAATTTACAACTTTTTATTAGCAACCAACATGTGAAACATATTCCATTCCCTCTCTTGGCCCTCCTGTTACCCTCAAATTTACCAATATTTTTTACCCACTGGGGTCAATTGGAGCCCAGCAATTTAAACCCACATAATGTTTTTTAGTTGTTTTTTTTTAAACAAAGGTTTGTGTCAGGTACTTTGTTCAAAGTAAAAATGTGGAGCTGTTTTTTTTCTATGAATGTTTATCTGAAGGGAATGGACTGTCCTCAGAAAAGATTTGATGGCATATTCTTTTCATATTACCTCCATATAATGCTTAATAAAGGAGGAATTAGATATAGAGTATATTTTGTCAATCTACATTTGAACTGTAAAGTTGTTTAAATCATGGCTTTTGCAGTCATTTTACTGATTAAAGTGTTACCATAGACATTTTACTGCATTAACTCCAAATATTGAAAGAAGGTTAATGTGAGTTATCCTGAATTTATCAATACAGATAGTAATCTGTATGCATGTTCTCAACAGGAACCAGTCTCCAAAACCAGGACCAGTAGTTCTTCTAAGGACAGGGTAAGTTATTTGAACACAGACAAAAGAAAGTCTAAATTAATGTTCATTTTAGTATTAATTAGCCTTTTATTACTGACTGTTATCTTTGGAGTTTTATTTTGGTGTGCTCTTGATCTGTCTTAGGCTTCTCCTGAGCGCACCAGTTCTAAGGGTTCACCCTCGTCCCGTAAATCCAGCGGCTCACCCAAACATAGAGCAGGGAAAGGTGGGAACTCCGGAAAGAAAGAAAAAAAGTCCTCCACTTCCTCAGTCATCTCCTCTCCAGTATCTGACCAGAACAGGATAGAGGAGACAGACAGCAGGTTAGGAAAATTATCTGCATTTAGTTGAACTTAAACAGATTTTTATCAATTTAAATACTTGACTGCTATTTACTTTTTTGACCAGGTCATCTAAGAGTGGCCATGGAAAAAGAAAAGGGCCACGGACGCCCAGTCCTCCTCCACCTGTCCCTGTTGAGAACCCAGTGATTGGGAAGAAACACAAAAATAAACACAAAAACAAGGAGAAATGTGAGGACAAACCTAAAGAAGGCAAAGAAAGAGGACGAGATGTGGAGAAACACAAAGAGAAAAAAGAAAAGCGCAGGTATGGTCACCTTAAAAAGAAATCCACAAAACATAGTTTCATACATTGTAGTATTGTTAAAGGTCCCATATTGTACACCTTTCTGGAGTTTTATTTAGGTTTTGATGTCCTTAAAGGGTAACTAAACCCTAAACCAACTTTTTTTAGTTAATGATCTGTAAGAATGGGGCTTTATTAGTGCTGTTCATTGATTCGAGTAACTTTTTTGACATTTGGGTATAAAGTGTTTTAATTGTACAATATATGGTGTAAAAACGTCTGAGTGCTGCCCTCTTCAGGTTGAACGGTGGCTACTGCAGTCGAATTTTCCTATTGGATGTTGCGGTACTGCGTGACGTAAGCGGTACTGCGTGACGTAGGCAGGTTCCAGCTCACCACGCCCTCCCTTGGTACGAGCTACCACGCCCTTGGATGAGCTAGCGTAGATTTATCTGTATTTAGTACAGTGGTAGGTGTAGTACAGTCTATGGTGTAGTAGTGTTGCTGGGTGCAACAGCACTGCTGGACTGCATAGCTTTCCAGCAGACTTGGAAATTAGGCGCCAGTGATTGAATGCACTTGGCCTGGAAGACCGTGAGTGTAAAACCTGCATTTTACGCGGAATTGCTTTTCCAACGCAATAGAGGTGGAAATGGGCTTCTCCACACAGCTCGCGCTGAACAGCGACGCAGTGCCAACGCTGCTCCTCGATCCTGCATGGACTCCACCACCGCAGCGGCGTCTTGATGTGAGTGATCATATATATTTTAATCACAATTTATGGTTAGGCTAAAGTAAATCCTCTGGGGTCGACAAACGCGTTGGCGCATTTTGCTGGATTTTTTCACATAGCAGCGGCAAAATATGAATATGCATATAGAAAGCGCGCGCTATTGACATCAACTCGATAATACTCATCAGATGCATATTTACGTCGTCTTGCGACCCTGTGAGCAAACTCTCCATTTTAGACAGTCTGACAGCAGGACTCTCAGGTGCACGCCCCCCCGCTCACGGTTCGTCCCCTGTATCTCCGCTGGGGTCTGCCCACTTTTCTAGCATTTTTCAAATATTGCCAGTGGGTGGAGTCAGGCTCTGACCAGGGGTTTAGTTACCCTTTAAGAATATATATTTGTGGTATAAGTACCAAAAACCATCTCAATATATTTTTACAGCTCCTTTCTCAGGAGCTCTGTTAAGAACAGGTCGATTTTGGCCTGTCTAATTAATATTCATGAGCCTCTCTTCTGATTGGCCTGTTGTTTTCTGAGTGACACACGGCCAGGCCAACCATAGGTAACTAGGGTCATGTATGCTGTAGCCTGCTGTGGCTTGGTGATGCTCACAAGTAAGGTAAATAAAACACCTGTAAAGATGGACATTGCTGAGGGAAATGTTATCTGGCCTTACATGTTCGAGCCGGACTCAGACCCCGAATCGGCGACGACAGGAAACAACCAACCACCTCCTCAAACGCGCTTACAAAAGGATGTTTCAGTTTTTTGTTTTTTTTACTTTTGGCGTTATTGTAAGAGTATTACAAATTGCCATTACATCAATGTTGCTCGCAGATTTAACGTTAACGCTAATTTAAACTGTCTGTAAACAAACTCAGACTTTTGAAATAATGTTACCCATGCAAGTACACTAAACGTTAGTTTCTGTTAGCAAAACAAAAGACACAGAGACTGAGTGAACTCAGTCTCACTGTCTTTAACTCAATAAAAACAACAGGATAGGAAAACAAACAACGCATTTTGTCTTGTTTCCAACAGATGTCAAAGCTTGTGGCAACCATAGACTGTACAAAACAACACGTCAGCATCAACTTAACAACACATTAGTGTTGCATATCCGTTTACAAACTATAATTTCAGATTATGCTGGCTCCATAATGTAACATAAAATGTGTTAGAAGTTTATTTACGGATTGCGAATTTGAGGTCGGACCCAACAATTAGGGACTGCAGCATCTTTGATGTGTAACTTCTTTGAAAAACCGGCATTGAACTGTGCCTGATTGACGAAGCTGTCACTTGTGAAATGTGCAGAACAGACGGTTGAGGTCGAACTAAATTGCTGTGGTATTTCCGAATAAATAAACATTAGCCACTGGTCTCTTATATTAATGTTGTTTGGAAGCCTGTGCAATGTAGTTTCCTGACATCCATCGACTGAACTAGCCTGGCAAGCCAGACCTACATCAAGATGTTAGGTCTGGCAACTCACTATAGACACGGCTCAATCCGAGGGGCGGGATAAACGGCTGTCTTTTTTAAATTCCCTCTGCACGCAATAGGATAGCGCTTCAACCAACCAGAGTCGTTAAGCCCGCCCCGCCTACTCTATACACGACGTGATTGGCCTGACCCAATTTAGGTTTTTGCAGCTCGAAAGTCAACGGAGAGTTGCTAGACTACCCTGGCTGCAAAATACATTTTGCTGCCGCTAGGGTGCGTCTAGATTTCTAGGCTACGACTGAACAGCATTTTCTCGACAATTGTCTGTGTTGTTGTTGCTCAGCAACGGCATGGACGCAGTGTTGTCTGGTGGTTGGGCAAAAGGATGGAGGGACGGTGGGCAGTGCTTGGGGTGGTGACTGAGTAGTTCTGACGTCACATTTTTACGGATGTCACAACGGCTCGTGAAAAGGCACTGCTACTTTATGCAGGCTGTGTGCATTTGTCTGTGGATTGACTGTTTTGAAACTTATATGGTAGTTACATAGCCCCTAGACCTCTGTTATCATGAAAAATTCAGGTAATTTCAGTTTTGACAATATGGGTCCTTTAAAAGTGATACTGAAATTGTAAAAATTGTGATTATACCAGTCTTTCTGCAGTATCAGCAGGATTGCATCTATTTTTTACCATTTGATAAATGGCTGCTTTGAATCCTTCCTCTGCATATTTGTATTTTAACTCTGAGTATATTTATATTTACAATATTACAATATAACCATATATTTATCGTTTTTGCTGTGTTGACAAATCAAAGACATGTCTGTTGAGGTCAAGGGAGTGTGTTCCCAATAGTGGTACCAAAATTGGAACAGATAATCATGAAATAGTTCTGGGTTTGGTACTGACTACTGAGATAATGGTATCGTGACTGTCGGGCCAGTGTGAGCCAGGGCTTTAAACGGGCCGTGCCGGGCTAATAGCCTCCGGCCAGTAGCACCGGGCCCAAAATCTGCTGCATTTCCACTGTCAGGCCAGAAGCTCCACAGCGCTTCACTAAAACATGCCCGTAACACGCCTCTCTGAAACAACGTTACACTAACCTATCATTTCACCAACAAAATGGAAGTTTTATCAGAAAACTAATCAGAAAGAAATCACTGGAAACAGCGTGATCGCCAAACAAACATGATAAAAGCGACCGTTTGCTGGCATTTTTGTTTACTTGAATATTTAAAACCCAAGCATCGATGTTTTACCACAGGTTTACAATAACAAGTGATACATTGATCATAGTGAATTAAAGTATGTAAAAATTGCACATTATTACACATACATAAATTACCGTTAGGTCTATTTCACAAAAGAAAGAGGACAGACTTACTTATTCAGTCAAGGCTCTTTCTGTTTATTTGGTAGTTACAGGACATATTTAGGCTACATCACATTTATAAAGAAAGATAATTCCTACTAATATGCCACCAAAAATATGACCTGAGGAGCTTTAGCACTCTCTCGATTCCCAGTAGGCTACAGATATTTTCAGTCAGAGAAACAGAGGAAGCTCCCGAAAAGAAAGTTGCTTTATTTTATGGTAGTCCAGTGTAAAGAGACGAGACGTAGGCTACTGACAGATAAAATAAAAGCATGATTGTGATAGCCTTTATGATTTGTCTGATTTCTTCAAGCGTTCATATTTACTATGTTTAGTATAGTAAATAGCGTTTAATTGTAAATAGTAAATACTATAATAGTAAATAGTGTTAACGTGCATAGACTTTTGCATCGCGTATAAATATTTCTACCTTATACGGTGATCAGAATCCACATCGGATCACAAACAGAAGGCATTCAAACATGAAAGTGAGATTTAAGGTAAATTACTTTAGAAGTCTTTAATGCTGACAGAATCATCCGGCGCTGCCGTCTCCCGACTCAGGTAAACCCCGCCTCTGTTCATAATCACTCCTCTAGCCCGAGCTGGCCCGCTTTGGACCAAGGTATTCGGCGGGCCAGAAAACCCTGGCCGTTGGCCCAGAGTAAGCCCCGATCAAGCCCCGGAAGTGACAGTGGAAACGCGACTGGCCCTGGCACGCACTAGCACAGTGGAAACGCGGCTAATGTGTTGGGCGGTGCCAATAGCCTTGGACTTCGAGATGAGAGGGTAAAATCAGGCTGTTTCCACTGTTGGGCCAGTAGCCCTGCAGCGCTACCCTAAAACCTGTCCTTAACACGTTTCCATAGAACAACGTCACACAACTAGCTGACTGAAAACTACATATAAAGAGAACACGTGCTTATTCAGTTGCTCGTGCTTCCATTTATTTGTCGCAGGATCGCACAAAGTCCAAAGGCTTACACATTTAGAAAAATATTTATAAAATTAGACATTTGTCAAAGTTCTTTAAAAAGAATTAACATTTCTATTAATTTTCCACCATTATGCGACCTGAGGATGTTTGAGAGATCTCTCCTGTCTCACTACTGTTATCCTTTTAGCCAGGGCAACAGAGGGAGCTCACTGACAGAAAACAGGAGTTGTATGAGTTAACCGGTTAAGTCCCAGTTGGTCTGCTTTGGACCAAGGTATTCAGCGACCAAAAACCCCTGGCAGTTGGGCTGAGGAAGCCCAAACGAGGCCTGATTAAGCCCCGGAAGTACCAAGTGGAAATGCAACTGGCCCTGTTACGTACTAGCACGCTCGCTTTTGGCCCAACAGTGGAAATGCAGCTATTATTTGTTGTATTTGCTCATTTCAATAGGGCTGGGCCAGATTCAGTTGATAGTATCTGCTTTATCGGTGTGTGAAAACAAATGAATATAATAAAACAATATATCAATCTTTGACCTTTCCTTGATTACAGGGACCGATCAGATAGTTCCCACAAAGCCAAACGCTCAATAACATCAGAGGAACGTTCTGGAAGCCTTTCCCCACCCTCCAGGGAAGTGTCTCCCCCAACCAGAAGGAAGTCATCATCCCCCAAGCCCACCTCCCAAAAACAAGCCTCGCAGCAGAGGTGAGAAGAGCTGCACTTAAATAATTGTTAATCCAGTGTCACTTCTGACATATCTTTGAGATATCATTGAGCCTTGCAGTATTTTGATCAGTTAAGTGTCAAATCAAATAAGAAAATTCTAATTCTTTAATATAATTCTTTAAAATACATTTTGGTAAAAAATTGGTCAAAATTGACAGTAAAGTCTTTTACATTGTTACAAAAAACCTTTTTATTCATCAAAAATTAGAATGATTTCTAAAGGTTCATGTGTGACACATCTGATTGGAGTAATGGCTCTTTAGGCCTTGACACACCAAGCCGATGGGCGTCTGTCAGATCAGTTTTTGCGGTGTCAGAGCCAGCCGGTGGCGTTTTGGTCAATTGATCATGTTGAATCAGTGTTAGGCAGTCTGTGAGACCGATCACTCTGATTGGCTGTTCAGCTTTGCAAACCAGTGCACAAGGAGAATAGCGAAAGTGAAGAGTGCACACACAGAAGGCTATTCTAATTTTACATATTAATCTTACCTGAGCATTCCAATACGCAAATATTTTCATAACAGCATGACTGTCCGAAATGAAGAAAGTGATCGACATGATTCATACTCAAAATGGTAAGCAAGAGCTTCTTTGTTTACGGTTTGTATAGCTGCAGTCCTAGTTTTGTTTTCCATTTTGAATGATGAATATAGACTACTGCCACTTGCTGCTATAGACAGTTATTTCCTCTAACACAGGCACAGAATGTTCATGCTAGTTGTCTGTTGTCTTCTGTGTGTTCAAGCTCAATCTTTTGGCCCAAACGGGAGGTGACAGCACAGTCTGCTTTTGTCAGTGCTTGTTCTTTGATGTAGGTTTGGTGTGTCACGGCCTTAAGTCCCTACAAGCTGACAGATATAAGTGGAATATCCTGACGTTTAACTTGCATAACTGTTTTGTTTTAGAGATATATTGTGGGTACAGCTATCAATTTCATCTGATGCGTTTCCTCTCTCAGGTCTAGAACTCCACCCCGTCACCGCCGCAGCCCCTCCCCTCTCTCTCGACAACACCACTCTCCCTCTTCACACTCTGGCTCCTCGGCCCAGAGACACTCCCCATCCCCTCGCCACAGACGGGGTTCTGTCTCTCCTCTTTACCGAGACCTTCCTCCTCCATCCACATCCTCACCCCCTCCCGCTCAGTCTTCACGTCGCTCCCGCTCTCCACTTACCCCCCAGAGAGACCCCTCACCAACACCCGCCCATCGCAGGTCCAGCCCCAGTGCCAGTCACCGCTCGCAGGGCAGGGAGAGGGGGAGAGCAGAGCGAGACAGGAGTCCAGCACTGCAGGAGAGGCGGCATGAGCGCAGAGATGGTGAGAGACACATATTTATATATTACACAGTCATTAGAGAGTATTTGGCTTTTGATGTTAATGACTTGCGAACAAATGAGCCAATTCTTTTTTTTAATCAGTCCATCCATAAAGTCAGTGACTTGTTCAGAGCCTCAGCTGACTGAACTGACTTCATTGAAACACGGCACACAATCAAAATTAACTGGGAACCATATAACAAATCCTTTTACGTTCATGACACATGCATTATTCTATTTATTGACTGGTTCCTATGACAAAATGCAAGTAAAAATACACTACCGTTCAAAAGTTTGGGATTTGTACAATTTTTAAAATTGTTTTTGAAAGAAGTCTATTATGCTAACCAAGGCTGCATTTATTTGATCGTAAAAACAGAAATATTGTAAAATATATTATTACAATTAAAAATAGGCCTACCTGTTTGTATTTCAATATATTTTAAAATGTATTTATTCCTGTGATGGTAAAGCTGAATTTTCAGCAGCCATTACTCCAGTCTTCAGTGTCCCATGATCCTTCAGAAATCATTATAATATTCTGATTTGGTGCTCAAGAAACATTTTTTATTATTATCAATGTTGAAAACAGTTGTGCTGCTTAATATTTTTGTGGAAACGGTGATACACGTGATGGAAAATTAATTTCCTTTCTGCCCTTAGAGAGCCGCGGGAAACGTGAGAAAGACAGCAGCCGTGATGAGCGAGACTACGATATCGAGCAGAGTTCTTCCCGAGATGAGCGTGATTGCAGGGACAGCCGAGACCGCCGCAGTGAACGGGATAGACGAGATGTCCGAGAAGATCGGCAGCACCGCGGGGAGGTCAAAGACACTCGGGATGCCCGTGCAGCAGCAGAAACGCGAGACCGTTCAGGACGGGAATCCCTGGAGCATAGGGAAAGGGACCGGGAAAGGGAAAGAGAAAGAGAGAGGGAAAGAGAGAGAGAAAGAAATGAACCCCATAGAAAGAAGGATACAACAACCCAAGAGGAAAGGAATTATGGAAGAGGACATGGAAGGGAGGAAATGAGAAATGAGAGCAGAGTGGACAACAGGAACGAATCCCGAGCTGAAAGAACAGGCAGAGGGAGGGGCCGTGGATCAGACGCCACAGAGAAAGGTGAGAAGATGCTTGCTCACATTCTTTGTCAGCTACATCCAAAAAACTGTGACGATATTAGAATTTCGCTACATGGTTATTGTGGCCAAAAGAATTCACGATAACAATATTATTGTGATATCTATAGAAATTTTGAAATTAATGATTAATGATATCAGTTGGGGCTGTGTGATTAATCAGAATTGTTTTTCAATTTCGATTTTTGGCTTCCAACGATTCTGAAAACAAGATAATCGAGGTAATACGATTATTGTGCCGCATTCCCTCCAGCCAGCACACCTTCCTTTCCTTCAAAGTGCTCTCAAACTTAACCTCCAAATCAGCCAAATAAGTGAGTATTGTAAAATGGTGTCTACTGTAACTGTGGGACGTGTTTAATATTAAACAGTGTTATTAAAAGCACATTAAGCTGCTAAACACTGTTCCCTAGGTGGCATTCTGTGTGCGCAAGTCGAAGGCGAATGCAGATAAGCAAATGGGCTTCGCATACGTGCCTAAATGCGCACACACAAAAATGTCAAAATGCCTTTTTGGAGAGTTCTCACCAGGTCACTAGGGATGCACCGAAAGTTCGGCCTGCGAAAAAAATATCGGCCAAAAATGTCATTTTCAGTTTTTGGCCTAAAGAGAAAAAAGGCCGAAAATGTCTGTCGCCTCGCCCCTCAGTGGTCAGCACTCAGGTTTCACAGCATTTTTTTGTAACTTTGCGTGTGGCTCCGCTTCCATAGATGCACAACTTCAAAGCGTCTCTGACCAGGCAGGTAAGTCTGTACCGGAACCCAGTTTGCTCTGCTCAATGTTCACGGCCCAAGCGAACGTTCCACTCAGGTGCCACCCATGCTTACCGGAAAAGCAAAATCTGCTCGAATAACCTGCCGACATGAAATTTCTCTGTAGTAAACTGTTCTGTTTGCAATAGCCCTATACTGTGCTGTAACGTGGTAGAGCTGTGCTTGGCAGTGCTGGTAAAATGATGCTACTATCTCATTATATCTGATAATAATAGCTTTGCCTTTGTTGGACTATACTATTATTTTGATAATTGGTCAAAAAATAAATCTGTTTCTGTTGCATAGAACTGAATGAAAAATATTATATTGATAATTAATATTATTTTAATATATTTCTGTCCAATTTTGGTGTTACTTAAAAAAAATATCGTTATATTATTTTATTGGTTTGTATTTTTTTAAATTCAGATTCAATAAAATGACTGAATTTAATTAAAGTAATAGCCTAATACAATTATACGAAAAAAATCATGACAAATTAGAAATTATTTCGGTTTCGGCACATTCGTTTTCATTTCTGTGCATCCCTAGTATTCACACAAACACAGTGGGTAATGTCTTAAATAAACATACACAGTTGAGAAAGAGATCCGTGCATTAGCTCTTAAAGTGACAGCAGCCTAATAAACCTGCAGTCTGTCATTAATGATAATCAAACAAATGCCAAAGGAAAATCACTCCCTGATCTTGACTGAATAGCTTTAATAAGGATTAATCTATATTTAATGTGTACAGTAAGACTTTGCAGTGTTATATGCATTTTTTGTTATTACTTATCTGAATACCATTGTTAATACATCTTCTGTTCTGTTGTATTTTATTTGTCCCGTTTGGTTTGTAATTCGTTTCTTTGCTGACTGTTTACTTGTATAATGTAATTATTTTGAGGACCTTTTTCTTACATAAATTAACCTAGTATTAGTTTTGCTGATGTATCATAATTGTGAAATTTGAATACTCATGTAGTGAAATAAGACTTTGATCGTGATTTCAGTATTGACCAAAAATAATCATGATTTTCGCCATAATTATGCAGCACTAATGTCAGTCAAATTCTTTAAATTTCAATTTAAGATAAATACTGACAGTGAATAATTTGATATATCGTATATGCGTAGGAATAACTTAATTTTTTCTTTTTTTTTTATATTATAGTAACAGTAATCTTTCTGGTACATTGCAACACGCCTAAATCCTAAAACAAGCTGTCAATTGTGTTGCTAAATTACTTTAGCTGTTTTTACACATCAGAATCCTGTCTTGCTCTTGTCCACAGCAAAAATACCACTTTAAAGTTTAAAAAGATGCACTTGCAAGCTGGAGGAGCGCTTCAGCTTGAAAAATGCTAATTGAAAGCAATGTTACACATACTTTTCATTAAATGTAACAATAATTAGCTACTTTTTAAGGATTAATGGAATAAAATGAGCTCTTGAAAATTTTATTTAAAATACTCAGGCAGAGGATGTGATGAATTTTGTGTTTCAGGTACATCTCGTGGTGGTAGAGCATCACAGACTGACGCTAGCAGTGCTAGTGGGCATGACAGCTGGGAGTCCCGCAGCAGTGGGCTGAGAGAGAGGAGCTCAGAGAGGAACACTGATCGCGATCGCTATGACAACGACAGACCGAGAGGAGAACAGCCCAGAGATGAACGGCGAGGAGGACATGCAGAGAGAGATCGCCGTGACAACAGAGAAAGAGGTGACTGATAAGCAAGACATGCTCCTATTATTGGCAGATACCAACTTCTGTGGCCCTGCTATTGGAGAAAGCGTAAAGGCCCCGATATACCTCAAGCGAAATCGAAGAACAAACTGGTGCGATGTCAATTTGAACAAAATCAGGCCAAGTTTGTTTTGTGTTTGTTTCAGCAGTTTGAAACAGTCTAGCTGTAAATGCCTCCGAAATACCATTGGTTCGTGGCGATTATGTAATAGGTGGATGTTAGGGGTGGCACGGTTCACAAAACCCACGGTTCGGTTCGTATCACGGTTTTAGGGTCACGGTTTTCAGTTCTGTACGGTTTTTGTTGTTATTTTTTCTTTTAATCTTTAACACTCCAAAGATTTACTTAAGCATATGATATAGCTTAATTATCTGATTATTAATTAATGTATTTCATAAATGGGGCGTGTTTGCAAAACGCAGCTTCTCATTTCCCATTCCAAAGTAATATAGTGAGTGAGTGAGTGAGCGGTTACTGTGAGAGAACTTTCAGTGGCCCTGGAGGTCCATCCATCTGTAGTGAGAGCTACGTGGGCTGTGTTGGACAGTTCTTTGTCAATTTCTCCTCGTGTCTCGTCATCATAAGCGTAATTTGCGGGTGGGACATGTTCCCACCACTTTTTGCCGGGTCGATACTATCTCGCAGCACGGATGTTCCAATATACAAATAAATAAAACATCTCCAGTTAACTAGCAAAGTATTCGTTTCGTTCGTTTGTTAAATAAGAAGCAATCTAGCGCTGAAATGTGGTTTTTTTTTTTTTTTTTTTTAATCAAGTGATCAAAGTGCTCGTTGGCGCTGATACCGTGTTCTCTTGTGGAACACGCCGCAGCGGCCGCACATTCTTCACTCGGACGCGCGCTTCAATCCGTTGAGGAGACTCTACTCTATTCGTTCCGGCGAAATCACAACACAAAATTCACACAAATCTGTCCCTGCTTGATATACAACCACTGATAAACATAATCGGTTTTGATGAAAAAGAAAAAAATATATGAGTGCGGATTAGATCTCAGAACCTATGACACGCTTGGCAAAAGTTCTGCCACTGGACCATTAAAGTACATACGTGAAACAGTCGATCTATGTATTTATTCACGTGAAAAAAACAACATATAGTGGAGTAGATCTCATTAAATGTCTAAGTAAACCCAGTGTACTATTTAAATCGATTGCTGGACATCGTAATGTTATTCTACATATGTCTGATTTATGATTTAGCATTGTATTAGCGCGGGCAAGAGGCTACATTGCGCATGCGTCGAACCGTGCGACGCACACACGCTCCGAACCGAGACAAGCGAACCAAACGGTTCGGATGTTTTTTCATGTACCGTGCCACCCCTAGTGGATGTGCTCTGAGGCTCCGCCTTTGACGTGGAAATCTTCTCCGGTTCATTTCTTCTGTTCAGTCCCTCGAGGTCAAATATCCACGATTAAAAACATGAACACTGGAGAGCCGCTTTATTGTAGAAATTGAAGTTGTATTACTAATTGAAAGAGACACTGACACTGTTTTTGAATACAATAAATGCCTTAAAAGCTCAATCCAAATCAGTCAAATCATGTAACGTGACTGTCGTAAAATGCAGTCTATTGTGGGACATGCTTTATTTTAAAAAGAGTTAAGTGCATTAAACTGTGAAAGAGACTGATTCCCGCACGCTTTCTGTGTGCACGCTGTGAGATGGAGCAGAACACGGATGAGTAAAGTATACTTGGGGTTTCAGGCGGTCTTACATTCGATCTTAAAGCCTAATGCAAATATCTGCTGCTGTTTGTGTCATTAATGTTAAACAAAAGGCAGACAAAATCACTCACTGCTCTTAACTGAATAACTTTAGTAGTTATAATCAGAATCAATGTATATTTTAATTCGTAAAGTGAAGACTATGCAGTTGGGCTGTGAATCTTTGGGTAGACAGCAAATTGATTTGATTCACGATTCATTGGTTTTCGATTCAAGTCAGAACGATTCGAGGCGATTCACATTAAAATTCGATGCGATTCGATTCTGCATTTTTTTTATATATCCATTCATAGGATTATTTAAATGCTTCCCCTAATGTGTTAAGTCAGGGAGCGAACTACACAGCGGCCTTCAAGGGCTCCGAGATTGGGGGGTCAAAACTTTGAATTAAGTGCATACGTTTGTGAACTATTCCTTTAACATCAGAGCAACTTTTTGTGGTGTTGATGGAAATTTGTCTTTGTTCGACAGAACAAAGAGCGCCCTCTCCTGGCCGCCAGCAGAGCCGCGGCGAGGACCTTGAGCGTGAAGAAAGGAGAGATGATCGAAGGAACGATCGAGGGGATGATAGACGAGACGACCGCACCCGTGACAGAGAGAAGGACAGGGAAAGAGAAAGAGAGAGGGAACGGGAAAGAGAGAAGGAGAGAGAGAGGGAGAAAGAGCGGGAAAGAGAGGCTGAAAGGGAACGTGAGCAAGTCAGGGAGAGGGAGCGGGAGAGAGAGAAGGAAAGAGAACGAGAGAGGGAGAGGGAGGAGAGGGAAAGGGAGCGGGAAAGAGAGAGGGAGGAGCGGGAAAGAGAGCGAGAGGAGCGAGAGAGAGAAAGGGAACGAGAAAGAAAGGAGAGGGAACGGGAGAGGGAGCTAAGAGAGAGGGAAAGGCAGAGGGAGTGGGAGGAGAGAGAGAAAGGGAGGGAAGAAAGGCGGGACAGAAGAGATGAGCCACGAGACGACCGCTCTGCCCGAGATGCTCATGAAGAGAGAAAGAACACGTAAGTGCTGTAGTGTAATTGGTCACATTTTAAGTACAAACTCTGTGGAATACTTGTGTTGAGTAAATATTACTGCATGGCTGCTAAAATGTTTAACACTTCGTTATTCATAACTACATACTGGTGGTACTTTTTAAAATCATTTTACAGCGTCTTTCTTATCGTAATAAGGTAACACCATTTTCTTTCTGATGATTAGCCAATAATTATTCTTCATGTTATTGGCCATATAAAATTAAAATGTGTCTTTATCTACATAAATTAAAAACTAAAGTTCTACAACTGAATTGACATCACATCATTGTGAAAAATGGTTGTTCATTTTGAGATTTGCCAAAGATTACAACACCTTTAATTGATTTCAAAGGCCATTTAAATGTAAAAATACAGGAAAATATCAATTTAAAATATCCAGTATCAGAGATATGTATCTAATATCAACTGATACCAGTACATTTAAATATCTCTAACAACAGCCGATAACCAGTATATTGTATTAATATATCATGCATTCCTATTTAATCATATTTTAAGTCCGAAGCTAATTTGCTCCACCTTGCAACTTAATGTTTGGCTATGGAAATAGAAAAAGTTATCTTGCAGACGACTTCAGTATTAATTTAGTATTATGGTGAACACAGACATAATTTATCTCTTACATACACCTAAAAGCTCGGAAGTTTTCTAATAAAGCAGTATGTTTTGTGATACTGACAAAATGACTGTACACTTGCACAACTGCTCAAAACTTTGGGGTCAGTAAGAAATACTAAGGGGCCTTTCACACCTACCTTGTTTGGTCCGGATTTTCGGACTTTTCAGTTTGATCCGAATCATAATTACAGGTGTGAAACCTCCCCCGGACCACGGTCCGGACCAAACAGACGAATTTGGTCAGACGAAAAGAGGTAGTCTCGGTCTGGATCAAACTGAACAAAGGCTTGGTTCCTTTCTAGTGTGAAAGCATTTTCTGTATGGTTCGGACTTTCAGACCATTTACAGGAAGTTCCGGTGGTTCTCGCAGGATTGCTTGCAGTCTTCTCCTCCTTTCTTGCCAGCGAGGATGGACATTTGGCAAATTTGAACTAGCCAAACTCGTTGGTGCTGAAGGGAGTAATGCCGTAATAATAACAGTATAGTGGCAACGATATGCGTCTGTTCATTCATTCTTGTCAAAGTTACGTCAGACGCACGTCTGTTTACAAACCAATCAATGTCAAGATGCAGCCCACATAGATGATGATGACAGGACGCAAGTACGTCATGTAAAGTTCTTTAGTGCGCTCGCATAATTGCAATGTGAAACCCAACCAAAACTTACTGAATGTATAAAATGTATCAAAACGTGAACTTTGATTCGGACCTTGGTGCGGACTTTCATGTGTGAAAACGCCCTATGTAACACTCAGTTTGTGAAGAAATTAATACTTTAAAAAAAGATGCATTAAATTGTTTCAAATAAATTCTGTATTTTTTTTTTGTATCTTTCCTGCAATCCTAAGTCATAGTTTAGTGTATCATGGTTTCCACAAAAATATTAGGCTAATCAGTACTACTGTTTTCAACATTGATAATAATATTAAATATTTTCTGAGCACCAAATCAGTAATGATGCTGAAAATCCAGCTTTGCCATCACAGGAATGAATTACTTTTTAAAATATATTAAAATAAAAAGTTATTTTAAATTGTAATATTCTACAATATTATTTATCTTACTTTTCTGTATTTCTGATCAAATAAATGCAGCCTTACTTAGCATAAGACACCTTTCAAAAACATTACAATTTTTACAGTAGTGCACAAAAATAGACTTTCTCAGGTTTTTTAAGAACTGTCTGCCCTTCTGTTTGCTTGCAGCCGTAAGAGACATCGTGCTGAGAACACTCCCAGTCCACGGCCATCTCCTAAAAGAGGGCGAGAGGTTAGCCCTGCAGACAGTGACGGTTACAACAGCACGGAGGAGAAAGGTAAGACTTCAACTGAGCAAGTGCAAGGTTATGTTTTCTCCCCTTTGTGAAAACATGCACTTGGCATAACCTGGCTCATAGGTGTATTGTGCACATATGCAGAATATTTGCACATAAAATGTATGGTTTTGTTTCAGGCGAAAAGCACCGACTGCTGAGTCAAGTGGTTCGTCCTCAGGAGACCGCTCGCTCACCTGTCCGCTCCTTTACTGATGAAAAACCCAATCGCTGGAAGGATGAAGAGCGGCGTGGCGATAAAAAAGATGGCCGTGGCCGACATGAGGAGGTAGATTCCCGTGGTGAGAGAGGAGCAGGAAGAGGAGCAGAACGACGTGGAGAACAAGCTCCAGACTTTTCTGCTACGGTCATCTCTGACTCCAGGAGGGTAAAAGAGCAGAGGGACCTCCCTTCTGCCGCCCTCACTCCTCCTCCCATGGAGGAGAGAGACCCTTTACCAGTAGTTCATGAGGAGGGAAAGAAAAAGACTAAATCTCAGAAGAAAAATCTGAAGAAGAACCGTAAAGAGGAGGAAGGGGCATCTGGAGAAGGAGACCGTAGTAACCCTGAGCCCCCGCCCTCCTCCACTGTGGCCGAAGCCCCCCAGGCTCTCCTCTCACCTCGCAAGATACCCAAGAAGAAAGCCTTAGAAAGGAAGCGCAAGCGCTCACGAGGTCCCGAGTCGGATGTTTCTGAGGACGAGCTGGTAGCCCAACCCCCCGTCAGCAAGAGACGACGAGGCCCACGTACACCCCCGCCAATCAACAAGGATGACCTTCCCTCCCAGAGGGCTTTAATGGCTGGACAGAGTTCTTTCCCAGCTAAACTGGAAGCCAACTTCAGTGACTGGTCTGATGAAGACGTACCAGAGCGAGGCGAGAGCTCCTCTGCCTCCCTGCCATCCGATAGGCCTCCGGAGAGGTTGCTTCCTTCAGAGCGTCTCCCCAGAAGGGGTGCACGTGGCGGGGTCCGGGACCGTACGGACCCCCCAATCGCCCCGCTGCTCCCTGACCCTCCGATGCTGATACAGTCTCTTCCTTTACAACCGTTACTGCCACAACACATGCTGCGTAAACCACAGCAAGCAGACATGCAACAGCAGCGTAGCAGTAGCATGGGCAGCAACCAAAGCCGTGCGTCTTCGCGAAGACTACGCTCGCCCTCCAATGAGTCGGCTCACCGGGATGAAGGCCCTCAGGGGCTTAGGCCCCGCAGAGGACTTCTCCAAGGTGGCAATTCCCGGGAGAGAGACAGAGAACGGGAGAGGGAGAGGGAACGAGAGAGGGAGAGAGCAGCGGTCAGTGAACAGATGGGAGGAGAGAGAAAGTCGAGGATTGATCAGCTTCGGAGAGGAGAACCCAGTCGGAGTACTTCCTCAGGTGAGACTCCTCAGAAGATTTAAGATTCTTAGTATTCTTCTTAGTATTTTTGTTGAAAAATATTTTTTGGGGTGGGAATTGTTTTGAATCTCACATTTAGTTTAACCAAAAATGAAGGAAACTAGTGTCTCAGAATGCCTGTGTGGGAAGATTGACAAGCGATCAAAACAACATAGTATATACAAAATATACTACATGAGGAAAATCAGCCTTTTTTTTATTCTCAGTATTTAGTGATTTGGCATTAGATGAAGGATATTTTCACTCGCTATCACAAGCAGGTCTTGTTGTAAGTTACCACAGGAACCGATTGAACGTGCTTAGAATGTAACCGTACACAATATGCATTGATAAAAATGGCAAGATTTAAAACTAACAAAAAATGTTGTGTGAAAGAATACCTAAACAGTTGTTATTGTAAATGTTTTAAAGGAGAACTCCGGTCAATTTTAACATTGAGCTCATTTTTTTGTACATTTGGAGTGCTGTCAATACAGAGAACAACGACAAAAATCGGTGTTGCCTACACCGTGTTATCCTGTTTTTAAAATGTGCACCCTGTTGACTTCAATGGGGCAAGTTTTAAACCTGTTTTTAGCCTCTTAACATCCTTGATGTGTCATTACAAGTGCACAGCTAATGTGAGTGATTCCTTCAGAGTGAACACGGTGAATCTGACTGCAGTAGATGTGAAAGATATGTATAAAAATTGTTATTTAAGCCAGCGCAAATACCTGTGTTTACATCCTGTTTTCGGTTGAAGTCCATAGTAGTCGATTGCCGAGTTCACGCGCATAGGTTTAGTTACCTATGATCACGCGCGTGAACTCGGCAATCGATTACTTTGGACTTCAACCGAAAACAGGATGTAAACACAGGTATGTGCGCTGGCTTAAATAACAATTTTTATTCATATCTTTCACATCTACTGCTGTCAGATTCACTCGTGTTCACTCTGAAGGAATCACTCACATTAGCTGTGCACTTGTAATGACACATCAAGGATGTTAAGAGGCTAAAAGCAGGTTTAGTACTTGCCCCATTGAAGTCAACAGGGTGCAAATTTTAAAAATAGAATAACTCGGTGTAGGCAACACCGATTTTTGTCGTTGTTCTCTGTATTGACAGCACTCCAAATGTACAAAAAAATGAGCTCAATGTTAAAACTGACCGGAGTTCTCCTTTAATGTTGAGGTTTTGAATTCTCTAAAACATGTACATTTTTATCTGCTTGCACAGACCGGCAGGACTCTCGGAGTCACAGTTCTCGTCGTAGTTCACCAGAGTCTGAGCGCCAGGCTCGCTCCAGAGCCGGCTCCTACGACAGCCGTGAACGTGACCGAGAGCGGGAACGAGATCGTGAACAGTTGGATCGAGAGCGTGAGAAAAAGGATCACCGTCAGCTGCAAAATCAACAAACCCAACAGAGAGATTGGGAACCTGAACCTCGTGAGTGGGGTGGGCGGGGCAGAGAGCCCCTCCTCCGTGGCAACCGGGATCCAATGAGAGAGAGAGACTTGCGGGAGATGCGCGATAGGGAACGACTCTTGCCTGAAGGGCTGCTGGCACATGAGCGAATGGATCGTGAGCGTGGTGAAAGGGACCGTGAGCGTGAACGGGAAAGGATGCTTCCGTTTGACCTTCAAGCTCATCGGGAACCAAAGAGCAGAGGTGAAATTAAGATGGAGAGGGGAGAGTATGAACCTCTGTTACCCAGAGAAGCCCTCATGGATGTAGATAAACCAGCCGACAATTCACATCTGCAAGGGGAAACATCTGAATTAGAGAAAATGGATAGTCTTGATGGTAAGTCTCCCCCACCACTATTTCTCACTATAGTCTGAAGTATAAGAAGATTGTTCAATTTTACCTAATGTGCGTGTGTTTTTTCATTCAGAAGAAGAGGATGGAAAAGGGGAAGATGTGCAGTCTGTTGTGTCAGGTGGTGAGGAATATGAGCCAATCAGTGATGATGAACTGGATGAGATTCTGGCAGACAGTCAGAAGAGGGATGACCAACAAGATGAAGAAAAGATTTCTGGTACGCAACACCACAAAAAGTATAGTTCACTTCAAAATGAAAATTCTGTCATCATTTACTCACCCTCAAGTTGTTTCAAACCTGTATGAATTTCTTTCTTCTGCTGAACACAAGGGAAGATATTTTGAAGAACGTCAGTAACCTAACAGTTGATGGACCCCATTGGCTTCCATAGTGGGGAAAAAAAATACTATGGAAGTCAATGGGGTCCATCAACTGTTAGGTTACCGACGTTCTTCAAAATATCTTCCTTTGACTGCACACTCCGCGACCCACTCAGAACGGTCTTGCGACCCACCAATTGAGAAACACCTACCATAGTGAAAAATATGATTGAATGCAAAACATGCAAGTTGTGACTATAACAACGAATGGACATTCTAGCAAAAAAAAAAAAAAACATCACATCTGGCCACACGTAACTTTTTCAGTTTGAACAGTTGATTAAATAAATTAAGAAAAACAAAAGATTTAAAAGTATACACAAATTCCTATTTCACAAACTAATACACACACTGACAAAGCCATAAGCATGTATAACTAAGCAATGTCCATCTCAAAAATCCTCTATCCCACATTCGAACTGTTTATAATATACCATTTGCATGTTCTGTTTCAGGGCCTCTGGATGTGATTGATGTAGACTGGTCCAGTTTGATGCCCAAGCAAAAACAGGAGCCCAGAACTCCCGGGGCAGCGCTGCTGCGTTTCACCCCAGGGGCTGTGCTCCTCAGAGCAGGAGTGTCCAGACGCTTAGCTGGGCCTCAGCTCCTTGCCAGAGTTAAAGAAGTGTGCTCCAGAGAGTTGGAAGACCCTAAAGGTGAATGTGCAAATCTACCTTTCAGTGAATGCTCCAGTTTTAGCTCTACAGATAGCAGATGTATTGAAAATAATTTTTGTGGTAATCAATTGTAGTTATACAATTTTGGGTATATAACAAGTGACTTGAATCTCAAAATATGAATCCATAGATGCTGATAAACTCTTAGAGCATGATCTGGGTGCTCTGAACATGGCTGCATACAACAGACGAATGGAGAGGGCCAACCTACTGAGGAGCCTGGGCCCTTGCTGCAAGGCGCTGTGTGCTCGCCGAGACATTGCCATACGTAGACAGCTCCTGAAAAATGACAAGGTGCTCTTATGGTCTTTAATTGGGGCCACCTCTTTTGTAAAACTTGGGCTTTCTGAAACTGTATTGAGAAAGTGAGCTCTATTCTGGAACTATCTACTTAGTCAGGATTTTCAACGATTTCAACAACGGCCCCAATTTCCTACACCACTTTTAAAGGGCACCTATTATTACTACAAAGCAGTCTTCATTTACTCCTGACATAGAGCATCATGGCAGTAATGAAAGGGACATTTGCATTTAAAGGGACACTAACAAAAACGGCGTGTTTTTGCTCATCCTCAAAAAGTGGCAATTTTAACATGCTATATATGAAGTTTCAGTTCAAAATACCCCACACACTCTGGGGACATCAGAGACTTATTTTAAATCTTGTGAAAATGGGCATAATAGGTGCCCTTTAAGCTGCAAAGAAGTCTAAATTTAACGTGATGAGATAAAACGACTGTAACACAAAGTAACATATATGCACTGCAGTTTAACAGTTTGGGGTTGACAAGATGTTTTTGAAAGAAGTCTCTTATTCTCATTAAAGCTGCATTTATTTGCTCAAAAATACAGTAAAAACAGTAATATGGTGAAATATTACAATTTAATATAACTGGTTTCCATTTTAATGTTTTGCAATGTAATTAATTCCTGTGATGGTGAAGCTGAATTTTTAGGATCATTACTCCAGTGTTCAGTGTCACATGATCCTTCAGAAATCATTCTGATATGCTGATTTGATGCTCAAGAAACATCATTGTGCCTAATGTTTTTCAGGATTTTTTTTTTAGAAATAGAAAGTTCAAACGCATTTATTTGACAGTCTTGACTGTCACTTTTGATCAAATTTTATAAACACCGAATAAAGGTATTAATTTCTTTCAACAACAACAACAAAAAAAACTTATATAAATCTCATCTTGTGAGGGGTGCTATTTGTGTGGAATGTATCAGTGAAGTGTTGCTAATCATTACCATTGTACGTGATTCAGCGTTTGGTTTAATGCTTCTGTATTCCTGGTGTAGGGCACAACCAAGCAGATCTACACCAGCGCTCCAGTGGTGGACAATGAACTTGTGCAACTGAGTTTGCGTCTCTTCAAAAAGAAAATGGCTTCCAGCCAGTCGAGTGGACAGGAGAAGACTGATTCCGCCTCTGCAGCCCTACAGCTCAGCACACCAGCAGAGCTGTGCGTCTCCTGAGCACGCTCAGTGAGTACAGTCGGAAAGAACTGATCTCAGATCGCTGTTAACCCATACTACCAACGATTATTATAACACACTGAAACTGCTTTTAAATCAGTTCTGATGGAGGATTGCTGCCCTAAACCTCAAAGGAACCACAGAACCATAGAGACTGGAAATACTAGCCTGTGGAGATGCTGTCTAAGGTTTCATGACCCTTGAACTTTGAATCAGAAGTGATAATTATGTACTGCATAAGAACTTTGTCATTTAGAATTGTTTTAGAGAAGGTTTTTTGTAACGTCAGATGTGTGAACAACGGTTGCTGAATGTTTGTGAGATATATAATGGGTACTGAAGATGTACAATAAAATGACCGTACCTATTTGTCATATGCATCTAACTTTTGTTCCCCTTGTTTGTCTGCTTTGTTTTGAAACATTTTTGTGATCGGTCTGTTTCAGCACCCTTGTTCTCAGTGGTTCCTTGTTTTATTAAAAGATGATTCAAGAAAATGTGGTTTTGTGACGCTTGCATCAACCTTGCTTTAAAGTGCTATCTGTTATTATAAGACTATAAAATATTATTACAGACGTAGAATATTTTATATCCCATACATTATATTGGTAGTAAATATTAACAAATGGGTGTATTCAAATATTGGCTTGTATTATTGGTGATATTAAAAGTGAGAATTGCAATATCTAATTTACAGAGCATGTCATTTTCTGACATGATTTTTATGCGATGACTTCACTGTCTTTGCTTCATTCTCACTCTCTTCCGCATTGGAGTCCTCCGTTATCCCATCATGCATTTCGTTGCGGATGACGTGTCTGAGGAGTCAGATGCTGCTACGCAGGCAGCAGTTTCGCTAGCTCTTGTGCTTAGTTATCACCAATGTCTGGATTTTGACACGCATATCTACGTTTTACGCATGTAAATACATCTACCGAATCCTTAACTAGTCGGTCAAAGCAAAATGGTCGTGTTCCACCGTGTCCGTGTTGTCTTATTGTTGCTTTTTGTGTGCGGGTCTCTGCGGGACGCGTTGAGTTTCTATCTTCCTGGTTTGGCCCCGGTCAGCTTCTGTGAGGAAGACGCTAACGAGAAAAACAGCGATGTACCTGACTGCAAGGTAAATGTTTACATTAATAAGCACAATAAATGATTTCGGTCAAATGTATGAGATGAGTCGTGTTTCTCTCTAACGGAGTCTCCAAGCTGCGCGATGCAAGCTTGATATGCTATTGATGTGTGTTAGTTGTGGAATCGCTATTGCCTTTGTAAAGATAAGAGCTAAACCTGCTCGCCTCACCGCTTTTACAAACTTCTACTGCTATGAAACGGACTTCCTTTGCCGATGGGTCTGTGAGGCCTGCGAGAGAAGAGGTTCCGGTCATGCTCGTGTGTTTTTCTCAAACTAAGCGTACGTTAGACTCTTAAGGAATAGTAAAAGGACTCTTAAGGAATCTTAAATAATGAAAGTTCTGTGTTCATTTAATCAGCCGAAGTTTGTCCCCACAACGTGGTTTCTTTTTAAATGCGTTTATTTTGTCATATAGCACAAAATGAGACATTTGGAAGAATGTTAGCAACTGACAGCCTCAGTTCATTTTCAATGTAACGTTATGGTGATAAAGACATGATTTTCATTTTTGAGTGAATTACTCCGTTCTCCCACCGCAGAATTTTGAAGTAAACCAGAATATTTCCAAAATAGAGCAGAAGTGTGAGTGCACACAACAATTAATGATAATTAAAAGTATCTTCATAAGCATGATAATGAATTGGATGAATCCCATGGACTCGGTAAAGATGGTGGCATGACGTAATTGTCTTTATATTATGTAATGCAATAATGTGTTTAATAAGGAGTGGGGGGGTTGAAGGTCTCGTATTGGTGATGATATGTCCACATTGAAACTGGTTCAACAGGTGTGATTTCTCCTTATTCTTGTGTGGGGGTCGCTCATCAATCTCGGTGAACAATTTGATTGCTAAATGCATTTCTTTAATAACTAACTATGGTTATTGTAGTAGCTATAGTTTCCACCCAATTATAATAGTTAAGTAACTTAATATTTTTATCCTACAATAGTTTACAATAAAATGGTGATGACACCATCATCATCAAGAAGATAAAAGGCATCGGAAACCTTCTTACACGAGGAGATCCTTTATGAATGTGCTTTTACTGTGGGAACTATGGTTCACATGGTAATTTTTTTTTTTTTTTTTTTGAAACCCTTTATTCTAATAATTTATAGAGGTGTGTTTTGTACAGATGCCATCACATGACAGGAATATAGTATACTTGCGTAAAAAAAAGTAAATATCAATTTCAAACTGTGACACCTTAGAAGAAAATGCAGAGGACATTGCCTGAACCCTCACTGCTTCTCTTTTCAACAGTCATCCATTGAGCTGTTTGTGAACAGGCTGGATTCTGTGGAGTCTGTTTTGCCCTATGAATACACAGCGTGAGTAAAACATTTGTCATTTTTTGTTAATGATGGATAGTGTTATACTGTTATAGTATTTATTAATTATCAACTTTTATTTTTATATTTTCAGTTTTCATTTTCAGTAATTTTATGTTTTTGTTTTTAAAATATTTCTGTTTAGCTGTATTTCCTTATATCAATTTTACTTTTAATCATTTTAGTACTTAAACGTATGTTATTTTAGTTGGTTGCCAAGGCAGTGTTTCTAATTTAACAAAAATTTAAAGCTTGTTTTTCATCTAATAGTTATATTTTACTTTGTTTCAGCTTCATTTTAATTAATGTAAACTAAATCTAATAGTTTTAATTTTAGTTAATGGACGACACTGAAGAAATCTCACTTTCAGCATGGCTTTGCTCAAAATTTGCTGTGCTTTTTGCATGGTTAACCAGTTAGTACTCACAGTTTTTGCATGAGTAACTCCTTTTGCATTGGACTTTTACAAAGCTGGGGGAAACCTAAAAAGGATGAAATGGTGTGAGGCGAAACTCTAGAGAGACGCTGGACAGGGAGGGGAGGCGAATGGAGAGATTCGTGCTCAGACCGTCTACAGGCTGAGGAGGGAGTGCTGTTGTGTTAACAACACAGAGGCCTTTCAGTCAAACCACTGCTGTATAATCGAATGGAGGCAAAAATGTCTTGCTTTTCCTCACAAGACATTCAATATGGCATATGTTCTGCATTATTAATCAGCCTTGCACTTACTGTCTGCTCAAACGCCTGAGGTTGTTCTGTCTGAATTAACATGAGTACACATGTGACGGCTTTCTTTTAATAAAATACACTTAAAACAGCAAAAATAGGTTCTGCTTAAGGAAAGAAGATATTTTGAAGTATCTCGGTAACCAAACAGTTACTTAGAGTTATTGACTTCCTTTTAATGGTTTTAACCTTTTAATGGTTAAAACCATTCCACAAAAGAAAGAAAGTCAAACAGGTTTGGCATGACATGGGGGTGAGTAAATAATGACAGAATTGTAATTTTTCGGGTTAACTATACTTATACCCAGCCAAGGCCTCAAAATCAAGAGTTATAAAGAGTATGTAATAATATGCACACAGATAAGCACTTGAGATGTTTCAGAAACATCTTTGTTGCAAACTGTACATATCCTACAGGTGAAACTCGAAAAATCTGAATATCGTGCAAAAGTTCATTTATTTCAGTAATTCAACTTAAAAGGAGAAACTAATATATTATGTAGAAAATTACATGCAAAGATATTTCAAGCCCTTATTTGTTATAATTTTGATGAATATGACTTACAGCTTATGAACATTTTCAAAATTTGGGGTTTTCATAAGCTATAAGCCATAATCATAAAAATAATAACAAATAACGGCTTGAAATATCTTACTTTGCATGTAATGAGTCTATATTAGTTTCACCTTTAAGTTGAATTACTGAAATAAATGAACTTTTGCACGATATTCAAATTTTTCGATTTTCACCTGTATTTTGTTACTGTGATACAATAGATCTTACGGTGATACAAAAAAAAAAACTCTGTAGCTTCATGAATGTTTTAATGTTTGGGTTACTGTCAGTTAAATTATTTGTTTCCCAAGCATACATTTTATAACTATACATAGCGAATAAAGTTGTTCACTAAGAATTTGGATCCATTTAAAATGCCCACATCCACTCAGTAGTCAACTGCATAGAGAATAGGCCAACGTTGCCAAATATTGACAGACAAAACATTTTTCACTCAGTTTAAACACATCACCTGATAAATTATTAAACAAAAAAATCCATGTGCAGTAAGGAAGCATATCTGAAACCTAACCATACTGGACAGATTGTCAAGTGGTAGATTTTGTGATGTTATGACTGCTATTTAAAACACATTGTTGTGTATGGTTTATTTTGATAGTTAATTGTGTCCAGAAAGTTGTATACTTCATTATTTTTAATCTTTCAGGTTTGATTTTTGTGCTGATGAGGCAGAGAAGCGTCCATCTGAGAACTTGGGTCAGGTGCTGTTTGGAGAAAGAATTGAGCCGTCCCCTTATAAGGTATATCACACAGCTTTCCTATACTAGCAACACCAAGATCATAAAATGTGTACCTTAAGTGCAATTTAAGTTACGTGGGATAAAGCGTGTGATAAAAGCAAATGCGTAAATAAAAATGCATACCCACTCAAGCTCTGACTTTGTCCTTACTTCAAAATGTACATTGCACTAAAATTATTTTATTGTTCTCTTTTTATCATAGCATTTATTCAGTATGCTTGAGAATTACCGGTGGGGTGGAAATCTATTCACATATGAATCACGATTCTATCTTCTGACTCACAAATTTCAAAAATCGATTTTCTAAAGTGTTACATTTTTAAACTTTGCAGTTCTGCTTAAAGCTATTGACACGTTAGAGTGTTATTAATCACAGTAAGTCGCAAAAAAGGACACACAGACGAAGCGCGAGCACAGATGCCGTTTTTAGAAGCATGCAATCACGAATTCAGTTCATGGTCAAATACACACAGAATTATGTCAAAACGCACATCGTGTGGAGTGTGTAAACATCACAGTCTGTTATGTTCTACGCAAACTTCACAGCAGCCTCTAAACTGTTGCCGTCTGTTTCATTAATATCAATACTTAAAAACTGCTTTTGACTGAATCACTTTTGTATCTTTAATATGTATCAATTTATATTTAATTCATACAGTGAAGACTTTAGTGTTTTATTTTTATATTTGATTATTCTCTTGTAGTATTTCTTACTACATGTTAAATAAACCTAGGCTACTGTACCTGAAAAACTTAGTTTATTTCATTTTTATATTTTTTTTTCTGTTGTATTTGTCCTATTGTTTGTAATTTGCTTCTTTCTTCCTATTTTTAATATAAAAAATAAAATTGCCTGAAAAGGTTCACATTTGATTCAGTGGGATTTTTTTCTTCAACACCTATTAAACTGTCTACCACAGTTGAATAGGAAAAGTAACACCAAACTGTAAACTAGAATAAATTATTATATCAGATTAAATTTCATTAAAAATCGAGAATCGATTTTTAATGGAATTGTGACCTCAAAAAACCGATTTGAATCGAATTATGAGGTACCAAAAGATCCCCACCCCTTATTGAGTATCCTTTTTTTTTTTTTTCTTACTAGTTTTCCTTCAACAAAAATTTGGAATGCAAGACTGTCTGTGTTAAACCTTACAAAACAGACAAATCGGAGGATAAAGCCAAACTGGACTTCCTCAAAAAGGGAATGCTCCTCAATTACCAACATCACTGGTAAGGCATTCACTCAGTCTCTCTCCTCTTCCAGCAGTAACACAGAACGATCATGAAGCATAGCATCTAATGACTTATTTGTCTCTCTCAGGATTGTTGATAATATGCCAGTGACCTGGTGTTATGATGTGGAGGACAATCAGAAGTTCTGTAATCCTGGTTTCCCCATTGGTTGCTATGTCACTGATACGGGACGGGCCAAAGATGCCTGTGTGGTCAATGTGTGTAAAACTTACCCACATTATTTTCATAAGTCTTATGTTGAGTGTTCGGTTTAATGCAACTTGTGTAAGAAATGGTCATTTTTTACACAGGCTGACTTCAATGACAAAGACACCTTCTACATCTTCAACCATGTGGACATCACTATCTTCTACCACAAGGTGGAGACCGAGGCTGCTGGTGCCAGACTGGTCGCAGCTAAATTAGAGCCCAAAAGGTATTTGAGGCTCTACAAAAACAATTCAACCAAAAATAAGGCAGCAGAGAAAATCACCGTTTAGCCCATAAAGATTTAACAAAAAGCACAACAATATATTTAAATATTGAATTGTCAAATTGAGGATAATGATTATCATATGTTAATATGTACAAATGGAGTGTGTTTCTCTCTCTTTTTAAAGTTTTAAGCACACCAACCCAGAGAAAGCAGACTGTACAGGACCTCCCATGAGCCTGGGCAACAAGTTCACTGGAGAACTCAAGATTCCCTACACCTACTCCGTCAAGTTTGTGGTCAGTGATTTAAATTAGTGATGCACCGATGTGAAAATTGTGGCCGATACGATAACCGATATTAATATTGCTGTTATGGCCGATACCGATGTCGATATCTCTGTATAGAAAACACATTTTTATGATAATCAAATAAAGAGCTATTTTCCAAAACACTTTAATAAATAAGTAGTAAATATAGTAGAAAATATTTAATCAGGACACGGAGGCGCCGGCGCGTGAACCTGGAGCTTGTCTCATAAATGAACCGAAACTCAGCGTATAAGGTAGCCTACTTGCCTCACAGATCTGAGACATATATAGAAAGCTTGAAATGTGTAGGCTACTTTTAAAAAGAACAATTCAAAACGAAAGAAAACAGACTGTTCTCTGCTTATGTCATCCATATGAAATGTGCATTTCTCTCAGGCGCGTTCACTACTGCGAAGATCGCGATTCAGCATCGTCAACTTAATCTTCAACTTCACACGTCAAATACACAGGAATGATTATTGGCCTGTTCACATCGGCCCTATTTTAACTTCGGAACTATACCAATGTGTAAAAAAAATGACCATATCGGCCGATATATCATGCACCACTAATTTAAATACTTCCATATCAGCCTTAAAGGGTCGAACAGATATGTATAGGTTCATCACTGAAAACACTAAAATCACTCGTAAATTTGACCAACAAGTGGAGATTAGTTATTTTTGCATTTTTCTGAGCAATTCCGTTTCTCCGGGTTGAAAAGCAAAGTCGAAGCAACGTCACGGAATCTGAGGTAGAAGCGTGCTTTCGGAGTGTGTGACTGGCTGCCGGCACGATTCTACGTCAGCCGTGATCTGAGCGACACCCTGCACTTATTCATGAGAATGAACTCTCTTAAACCAATCAGATCGCATTACAGCGGGAAATTCAAACAACATGCGGAGCGAGAGCATTTTCTGCACGGACATATTTCATATACATATACTTTAGTGCTCTAAACATGAACCAGCACTGTGTATCCGCATACATTTAATCACGTCGTCTTCAAATGAAAAATGTGCAAATAAGGACACTGTTACAGCCTTACATCTGATCATGAACACGATGGCACTAGGAATTATTCTGATACACAGAAGACAATAATATAGACTGTAAATTCTAAGAAGAATGGGCAAAAAAGTGTCTTTATTCTTTCTGTGTTAAACTGACTTAAGTCGTTTGTTTAGAAACTATAGTGTTCGTAAATGTATTGAAAATATTATTAGACCTTTTAAATGTTCTTCCTGCCTTACTCCCTCGTTTGGGCAGTTTATAGGGTTAGATTTTTAAAATGCATCAAGATGCCCTCAACTCTGTGCTGCAGGTCTCTGTTTTATTGGTTGTTGTCTCCCCTTTTCCCACCCTCTACTCTCCAATTTTTCTACAGCTTTACACGCCCATTTATTGAGACTTTTTCCAACTCTGAGGTGTGAACGACTAGCCTAAAACAGGGGGGTTTCATAACACTTTAAAGGAATAGCTCACCCCAAAATTCTTTATTTACTTATCTTTAAATTGTTCTAAACCCGTAAGACTTTTTCATCTTTGAAACACAAATTAAGATTTTTTTTTATATTCTCTCATCCTTTTGTCTATCAATCAACATTTTCAAGCTTCAAAAGTACATAAAGACGTTGTATAATTAATCCATATGAATTGTGCAGTTTAATCCAAGTCCAGTGAACAGAGGCAATCGATTTTTATTTTATTTTAGGTTTATAAACGCATATAAACATTGATTACCACACATACATAGAGCACATTAAATAAGGTAAACAAACTCAACCATGTGTGCTTGATGTGCAAGAACCAATGAGGATTGCGCATCAAGCAAGCACTTTTCAGCTTCCGCTTACCATTGATGTGCTCTGTATGTGCGCTGATCAATGTTTATAATGTGAATAAAAGCCTGTTAAATCTGTTCATCATATAAAGTGATCTAAATCCATAAAGTGGATTAAACCGCTTGATTCATATGGATTACTTTTATGATGTCTTTAACTTTTAAAGCTTGAAAATGTTGATTGCCTAAATTTTCAATGTATGGACAAAAATGATTAGAGATTATTACAAATATTTTAATTTGTGTTCTGAAGATGAATGAAAGTCAAATGGGTTTGGAACGGTCAGTGTGAGTGAATGACAGCATTTTCATTTTTGTGTGAGCTAAATGAAACAGAATTTTTAAACTGAATCTAAGTGTTTTCCATCTCTTTTTTATTTTGTATGGTAGATTTTATACTTATCATATACAGTTTCTATTGCTCTTCCTCTTCATTTCAAATTGAGAAGTGTTCTGCTTTGTTCCACAAGGTGGCGTACTGGTTTCATGCCACAGGGATTTCCTGCGGGGGGTCTGCCAATTATTGTCTAATAATTAAAATGTATAGAAATACATTTTTTATTACATGAACTTCAACCATAGCTAAACCCAAGTATGTAAATTTGGGTTTATATGCATTATTACAGACCAGGTTTAAAATGCAACAATCAATTTGATACAGTATGTAACAGAGTCCCTGATCTGTCTCTCTATCAACCAAGAGGTCATTTAGCCTGTAAGAGATTGGAGACCCTTGCTGTGTTTTATTATGTCAGTGTGTCTGCAGAACTATTGTATAACTGCTGGTTTGGTGTTTGCAGGAGGAGAAACATATTCGCTGGGCCTCTAGATGGGATTATATTCTTGAGTCTATGCCACACACGAACATTCAGTGGTTCAGGTGAGAGCGCATATCACACACTACATACATTATATGGCCCTGTCCTAAATGACACACTCAAAGCGGACTTGCATTATTACAAGCTCCCCATTTGCGGTTGCAGTGCACCCGTTGCAGCGCCCTTGTACACTTTACTGCAGAATACTCTGCATTGTGGTGGGGCTCGTGGTGTTACCAGGGATGTGAATTTTTTCTTTTTTTTTTTCATTCATACAGATTTTCTTTTTTCCGCAACTGGCGAGTATATGAAATTATCATTGTCACCAGCTGGTCAATAACTTCCCATTGCGTGTTTCAGATCGAACCGTGTGAGCAGTTCAAGAGTCTGTGTTTTCTTTGTTGTCTTGAAACATGCGATTGAAAACGCAACATCAACGTGCGTTACCATTACGCACGTTGATGTTTGCATTACCAAAGATGCGGCCCCCTTGCATTTTGTCACCAAAGTTGGATTGCAGGGACTGAGGGTGTTATTTGGCTCAGGGTCCATATCCTGATAAACCCATGATGTAGTTTAGCAAATAAAACGCTCATGCTCAGATGTTCTGTTCTCTGCCACCAGTATCATGAACTCTCTGGTCATTGTGCTTTTCCTTTCGGGGATGGTCGCTATGATCATGCTCCGAACACTCCATAAAGACATCGCCCGATACAACCAGATGGACTCTGTGGTGAGTTCTGCTCTACAACTATCACGTCACTGTCTGATATGTGATCAGTCCTCTCATATGACTGTATGTGTGTGTGAGTGTGTCAGCTTGTATGTTTTAGTACAGCCAAGTTTTTGTGTTGCACACAATAGAGTGTGTGGAGCACTCAGTGCTTGTAAGTTAACAATCGTAACCTACAGGGTGTGTATGTCACTCGTGTTTATGTGGCCTGGATCATCAATGAGGGTCACACTGATGAGAAGAGACAAGTATACACACATCTACCTACTCCAGTGGCGGCTCCAGGATGTTTTTGTTTGGGGTGTAAGAGGGGCTTATCAGTTCAGAGGGTGTGCTATGATAAAATAATTGAATTCTGTTGGTAAAGAACGCCTAAACTTCAGGTATCTAAACAACATGCAGTTTCAGTCATCTAGCGCTGTTTAGATACAACACAGCTTTGAAAAACATTTCACAGTAGGGGTGTTCTCCCATCAAGACAATTGTTTATAGTGACACTGAAGGTCAAATCTTTGGATATGCTGTGCTGGTATAATGACAGGGCTATAGCTCTGGCAAGCCCAGCCTTAGTGCTGCCACTGGCTTTCACCCTTGACATGAGTCTCCTTAAATACACACACTTTGCATTCAAATCACTTCATATCTTGGTATATTTAGCCCCTCCCATCTGGTGTTTGAGGTCACGCGGGGTCAGTTGCTTTCTGTTGCTTTTACGTCTTCTCTCTTTCCTGTCTCACCATGGCCCCTCCTCCCTCCACACAAATCAGACTCATTAAGGACAGATCGAGAGTGACACAGTGTATCATTGGTCTAAGCAGCAACCGGCGTCTTTTCTTTGATCTCTGAGAGCCGTAATTGGGCTGTAGACCAAAACCCACGCCTGAACTGGGTTCCGTTAGCTCCTGCTATTGTTAAAGCCTCGCTTTTCCACTCCATCTTTTCCAGGAGGATGCCCAGGAGGAATTTGGCTGGAAACTTGTTCACGGAGACGTCTTCAGGCCTCCCAGGAAAGGCATGCTGCTATCTGTGTTTCTGGGCTCTGGGACTCAGATCTTCATCATGACATTTGTTACTCTCTGTAAGTTTATGGAGAGCTGAGCAGTAGCAAAGAATTCAAGCCCTTATTGATATCATTGAATACAGTTTTTCCTTTGTTTACTTTTCTTTAGAAATGTGTCTTTGGCATAAAAGACACGTCTAAGATAAATATACAAATGTCAAAATAATGTCCTGATTAACATGATCTTGATGAGAGAGAAACACTGACAATAAAAAAAAAAATCAAGATATCTTTTTATAAAATGCAGCGTGACCAGTGTAGTAAGATGTTTGGACAAATTACTTTTATAGTAAATGATAAAAAAAAAAAGCGATGTTACCAAAAAATACAATAAGGATAAATGTTTTTGCTTTGTGATGGCTGATACAGTGTATGAACATGGACTGACCTGTGATGGAATTTGATGAGTTTTTTGATAAACATTGTCTGAATTTACTTAATGTGTCAAATTTTATACATTTATTTAACCCCCGAACTTGACAATGTTTTCCTCCTTTCTCTCGATCTGTAGTTTTTGCCTGTTTGGGTTTCCTGTCACCTGCCAATCGTGGAGCTCTGATGACATGTGCGGTGGTGCTGTGGGTGCTGCTGGGTACTCCAGCTGGCTATGTGGCTGCCCGCTACTACAAATGTAAGTACACAGCAGAGGTTTGAACTTTGACCTCTGATCCTCCCTTCATTTGGGCTGTCTGCAGTTCGTTAGATTTAATTAGTGTCAAAGGAGCCCTCTACACGAACAGGCAGGCATACACACCCCTGCTGCTTTTTAGCTTTAGTTGTGTTCGACGGCTTGTGCAGATTACAACGAGAGCTTACTCTTCTTTTTCCAGACCTGCCGTGTCTTACTATGATATCAGTTGTAGATCCATCTGCTCAGCTCTGTCTGTTTTAACATCAGTCATACAACAGATGTTTAATGGTCCCCTTTGATCTTCTCTCTGCTTTTTTCTTGCTAGAAACTAAATCATGAATGAACATTTATGAATTTACTTCTTTTAATCATTCTATCAGCCATTTTTATAATTATTTCCAGCAATCTTGATGCATAGGATCATAGGAAATAATAGGCAGCACGGAGTTATTATAGGGTCATTCCGTGCCAACTCAGCCAGAGGTCCCCGGCTCAAATTTTTGATTTTGTTCATGTTTTTTCTGTAGAAAGACAATCATAAATGGTGATGAAAGCCAAAATATTAAAGGGGTCATATAATGTCATTTTTGTACAAGCTAATATGATTCTTTAGGGTCTAAATTAAAAGTTTGTAATATAGTTTAAAAATTCTCATTAGTATTGTAAGAAAACACTCATTTTACCTGGTCAAAACAGCTCTGTTTTCAGCACACCGTTTAAGTGCCTGTGTCTTTAAATGATAATGAGCTTTGCTCACCCCGCCCCTCTGTTCTGTGCGTAGACCGTTTGTAACACAATAACCATAACGCGTTGTTTATTATAAACATGGGATTATGAATTATATTGAGAACGTCATACATAGAAACATGCCGTAATGTACCCCGAGTGTAAAAATAGCTGCATTCATGGTGAAGCGTGCAGCAAGCGATTTGCAAAGATTAATATAAATATTAATATAAAGGTTAATAAAACGTTACACTCACTTCAGTTCTTCTGGAGGTGCAGCAGGAACACGAATAGTTGGTACCGATCCTTTTTTCAGGAGCAGCTTCTTAGCAAAACCAGCTTTATACTGACCCTCGTTTGTAAAGCAGTCTGGTATGTGAAATGATTCGCGCAAACATGAAAGCACTGACGTTGATCGCGGGGAATTCCCTTCGAAAACAAACTCAGCCACTGCGTCTTCAGCGGTTCGGATTTAGAAACATGAAAATGACTGCTGTGTTCATTATTACCATTACACCCAAGAACACCACAACTGCTTAGACGCCATTCTACTCTATCAGCAATGAACGCGCCGGTTTTGTGACGTCGCAAAATCGAACAGCTTGATTCAGGAGAGGGGGAAACATATAAGAAGATTAAAAAAAAAAACACTGGATGGATTTTTATCATTTTAGGATGGTTGTGTACAGGCACTGCCAACACACATTTCAGTACAATCAACTTGTAAAAGTGCATGTACCATTATATGACCCCTTTAAATGTCACAGATGTATACCGAGTAGTCCAGTGTTTTAAAAAGGGGGTCAAACTGACAGTTTTCACCTGAGATTTGGAGCCAAATTACAGGGGTAAAAAATAACTGTAGAAAGACGGTAGCATCGTTATTTTATTTTATTTTTGAACAGAGATTGGTAGTTATATTAGTAAAATCTGTTGACTTCGCAATCTTTGTTGCATTATATGCTAACGGTGCATGCATGCCTGTAACTCAATAAGTATTAAAGGTATCTCAATCAGTAATTATTTTAAAAAGTACTTTTACTTACATATATAATTAAATTACAAATAAATGTAGGATTTAAAGTCAGTAAACCAGTTCATAAGACATCAAGAATAGTTTTAGAATTGGATTGTGACTCCCAAAATTAGAATTGGATTGGGTTGAGAGGTTTCTAAAGATTCCCAGTTCCCACCTCACAGAAGTATGTGATATAAGATGCATGCTAGTTTAGGACACACCTTTTTTTATGCACCTAATTAAATGTAAAATTAATGAAACATGAACTCTGATCATTGCTGTTAACAGATCAAGCAAATTCCTTTATTGAATACAGCACTATAGTATTACGTTGACTGTATTTTCTCTTTGTGGTTTAATATTTGGCTTGTATCCTTGTTAAAATGTGAGGTCAACTGGTCTCTCTCACTTTTTCCAGCCTTCGGTGGGGAGAAGTGGAAGACCAACGTTCTGTTGACAGCATTTCTCTGTCCAGGGTGGGTAAATCAAAAATCCATAATTTCCTTCAATTTAAATCCATAGATTTAATTTCATTTAGCAATTCTATTGTTTTAAGTGTAACAGTTATGGAAGATTTCAGCCATTTTACAAAATGTTGAACTTGCTCTTTGAAGTCTTGTGTTTTGACATGTAGCTTGGTTAAATACGGCTTGTTGTTGTTATATTTTTTTTAATGCTTTTTCAGGGTGGTGTTTGCTGATTTTTTCGTTATGAATCTGATTTTGTGGGGTGAGGGTTCATCAGCTGCCATGCCATTTGGCACTCTGGTGGCCATCCTGGCTCTGTGGTTCTGTATCTCAGTGCCCCTCACCTTTATCGGAGCGTACTTCGGTTTCAAGAAAAGCGTAAGCTTTCAGATTGTTTCCCAACAGCCTTTTTTAAAACTTGATTTGGTTTGTCGTCAAATAATCCAGAACCCCATCAATTATCCATAATTCTCTCTTTCCATTGAAGTTCTAAATGTGTATTTTTTTGTTTAAAATCAGGGCATTGAACATCCCGTGAGGACCAATCAGATCCCCAGACAGATTCCAGAGCAGTCCTTCTACACTAAACCTCTTCCTGGCATTGTCATGGGTGGAATCCTGCCATTTGGCTGCATCTTCATCCAGCTGTTCTTCATCCTTAACAGCATCTGGTCAGTGCTGATGTGAAGTTCATGGTGCACTTTAGAATCAGAGTATATTAATGGTTACTCAGTACTCCTGTTCTGTTTGGCTTTATGAATAACAGACCATGAAACCAATAGGTTTAGGTTTACAAACCAATGCAAATCATTGATGTTGCAGGTCTCATCAGATGTACTATATGTTTGGATTTCTCTTCCTGGTCTTCATCATCCTGGTCATCACCTGCTCTGAGGCCACCATCCTCCTGTGCTACTTCCACCTGTGTGCTGAGGTGACAGTACATACACGTGACCATATGCATGTTTTGGAGAATTGTGAATTTTTGTTTTATTCATTTGTTTTGTGTGTGTGTGTCATCTCGCAGGACTATCACTGGCAGTGGCGTTCCTTCCTGACCAGCGGATTCACAGCTGTTTATTTTCTGGTCTATGCCATCCATTACTTCTTCTCTAAGCTACAGATCAGTGGACTCGCCAGCACTATTCTTTACTTTGGCTACACCATGATCATGGCGCTCATCTTCTTCCTCTTTACAGGTCTGTGTGTGTGTGTGTGTGTGTGTGTGTGTAGAGCAGTAGTGTTGAACTCAATTTCTGCTCGGGCCACATCAGGGTAATGTGTACCTCCAAGGGCCAGCTGAATATCTAAGACCGATTTCATAACTCATTATTTCACATTTAGGAATGAAGTGACTGCGTTTGGGGAGATTAAATGTGGAATGCTCTAGGGATGTGTGACTGTTGTTGTGTCACGACGAGTAGAAAGGTCATGGAGAATGGCAATAAAACATCCTTGTCCATATAACATACAGTATTTTAGTGTAACATCATAATACGCCTGTTGGTGTGGAAGAACTAGTCAAATCAAAGCAACAACTCGTGTATAAGTATATAAATATTTCAGAACAAAGCTATTTCTTGGATGGGCGTGAGCAACCATTTTGATGTCAACAAGAAACTTTTAAAAATAGCACTTATCACTGTGCTATCAACTCTTTGAGTTCAGCTTTAACTCTTTCTCTTTTATTTTAAACTAATGGCAGGTAAAATTGTGGGGTATGTTTTGTTCCGAGCATTCGATGTTTGTAGACAGTCTTTATGTGCCATCTCGAGGGAGGAGAAAAGTAATTCAGGTAATATTGTGCGGTGTGATAGTAATCTCAATCTGTTTTGTGTTTTTTTTTTTTTTCTTCCAGGCACAATTGGATTCTTCGCCTGCTTTTGGTTTGTCACCAAGATCTACAGCGTGGTCAAAGTGGATTAAATGAAATCAATCTCAGATGAGACTGAACTCTTCTCCGCCCAATGTGAGATCCCAGAGGGAGGGACGCGAGCGCTGTTTAACTTACGCTGTTGCCACGGCGACCCTGCTTTACACCAATAACTCTGAATCAACAGATTCCACTTACTTTGCTGTGTATGTGTGCGTGTACATTAGTAGTGCAATTCTTTAGTTGGAACGGAATACAGCAAACATACACATTGGCCATTACATTTGAGTAATTGCGATTTCGAGTTGTCCCTTGTAAATATGACTTACCTCTCTTTTTTGCTAACATTCAAATGAAAGGGTAATGCATAAATCACAGAGAAAACTAGCTCCAGTTACTGAATCTTCAGTTTCAGAAGTATGATTTTGTAAATAGCATGTTTTCCTTAAATGCATCAAAAAAGAAGCTAAAGGTTAAAAAACGCAAGGACTTCATTCTTTGAGAGAGTTGATTTAAGAGTGAGACTGTGTGAATTTTCTTTCATCATGTTGATACTGTACAATTACTGCTTGCGTATACTTGTGTATAACCAGTGGGGGGGGATGTCTATTTAACTTTTTGTTTGGTCATTTTTTTTCTCTTTGTTTCTGTTTATGCCTCAAAACATTGTGTGCCTCATTATCACAGAGGAAAATCAAGACATTGTGTTTTTGGATAAGAACAGGTTTGTGAAAATGTGAAGTGCCCCGTCCATACACAGGGGTGCTGGTGTGAAATGATTTCCTTTGTATACAAGCACAGCATTTAAACGTGTGTCCATAAAACTACATTAGCTTGGTTGGTCACTCAGTTTTGGTTTTTGTCTTCTCTGATTTTGAGGAAATGAGATTACAAGAAAAACAAAAAAACAAAAATATTAGAAATAAAACCTCCCTGTCTACAAAAATGTTTGTTTACTTGTTTGTTTTAATGTATGAATTTCTTTGTCTTTATAATTTGTCATTTTTTCTTTTACCTCTTTATATTTTGCCCTTGCATAATGTTAAAAATGTTATTAATGAATGACAGGGGAAACACAAACATTCTCTACAAATACAAACTTGCTTGAAACCATCAGGTTTTTGTTTTGTTTTGTTTTTTTAAGAATAGGATCACTTAGCACTTCATAAATAGGTTGATATTTCCAAGAATTACAAAATTAACAGTATCATTATATAACAGTTAGTTCTGCTTATTGAATTTGATTTGCCGAGCGCCATTCCAAAAGTATTGGGACTTTTCACCTTTTTTAATTTTTTTTTTTTTTTTTTTTTACTTTGTGGGTTTTTCTGTCTTTCTTTCAGCAGGTTACATTGTTACGTCAGTGGCGATAAGGGACTGTTTTGTTTTTTTTTTTTTTTTTTTTTACTTTTACTTTTGACTTGAGTTATCCACTCAAACGATTCGTTCAAATACGTCAATTCAATTCACCGATTTTCGTCAATCCGATTGCAGATTCCAGCAGTATTTGTATATACAGAATACAGAGCCATGCGTTCAGACATGGGTAAGGTCAATTATGTGTTGGTCTCTTTAGAGACATCAAGAGAAACTGTAAATATTGTGTTTAAAATTTAAGTTTCTGTTTATAACCGTCGCATGAAAAGGAATCTCAAATTCGCCATTGTCCTGTTTGTTTGAATATCAGCACAGTTGTGAATAGTTTTGGTGTCCAGTCCAACCCTGCAAGCTCCCAAGTTCAACAGCCATACAGAGGGCCAAGATAAGCCAAAGAAACTGTAAATAAAATAAAACAAACCTTAACTTCTCTGTTTAATATAAATTAGAGAAAAAAGTGGAAGTTAAAAAAAAACGAAAAGAAAGGAAATAAATCTTTGCAAAGGAGAACGTTTTACGACCAGTAGGTGTCACTAAGTTAGGATTTATTGAGAAGAAGAAAAAAAAAAAAAAAAAAAAAAGACAGATTCTATTGCTTATTTTCAATTATTTGACACCCTGTATGTATGACTGTTATGTATAATAAAATAAAAATATTTAGTGTGTGTATGTGTACAAAAATGCCAAATATTTTGTCTAAAATGTTTAGGTTCAATGTTTAAGACACTTTCAGTGTGTGTGTGTGTGTGTGGTTCAGGTAGCTGTACCCTACTTTATGGGGACACAGTGTCCCCACAAATATGGCAATGGCAATATCTAAAATCCTTTTCCTTGTGGTGACATTTTTTGGTCCCATGAGAAAAAACGTAATACTTAGTGATGTTTTTAGAAAATGTAAAAATGCATAAAGTTTTCTGTGATGTTTGTGTTTAGGGGATAGAATAGCCTATAATGTTATTTTATTTTTTTAGTATAAAAATCATTATGTCTGTCCCCATAAAACATGGTGTGTTTGTGTGTGTGTGTGTGTGTGTGTGTGTGTGTGTGTGTGTGTGTGTGTGTGTGTGTGTGTGTGTGTGTGTGTGTGTGTGTGTGTGTGTGTGTGTGTGTGCGCCTGCGCCTTGTTTGTTTATCCCTTCCAGATGGCAGCTTCAGTCACTCTTTTGTTGTGTTCCTTTTCTTTTGCAGGAGACGGGAGTTTTATGGCTTCTCGTAATGGGTCTGGACTATATTCCACACCTGACAAAATGCCAACCAGCTTTTGATGGAAAGGCGTATCCTGCAAGAAATGCGAGTCAGACAATATCTTGCAATTTCTCTGTCTTTTTTTATCATCAAAAATAACAGACAGATTTCCTGTCGTTTTCACTCACTTACTCTACAGAAATGTATAATGTTCACTCTGATATTATAATCAACACAATAGAGACTTTGATGAAGAACAGCCATTTCCTGGCATCATACAATGTTTAGTTGTGTTGAGTCATAGCATCCTTTTATGGCGAACTTCACAAATATTTTCTCTCAAAAATAGGACAAAAACAGTTTAATATTCATTTTCTGTTTTTAATGTATTATTCAGCACAAAACACCATTTGATCATTTATTTTCTTGATGTCTGGTTTATTATTGCAGGAATCATCTTTGAACATTGCAAAGACACTGGTTAAGCCCATTTTGTAGACTAGATTCATGGCGAAGACAACTTTCTTTGAAGCACTGGTTGCAAAAAAAGTAAAGGAAAGTTCCAATGGGCCTGTCACACTTTTTAGGTTGCATCTAAAACCAATGCCCACTAGGAAATAGTTACTGTACATGATGCTTATATAGAGTATAAAACTAGTTCCTTGTGGGAACTGGTTTTATTGCATTTCCCCTCTTTATATCTTCTTCTTTCTGTTTTGTTTTGTTTTGTTTTGTTTTGTTTTGTTTTGTTTTCAATGAAAAAAAGAATTCATATGAATTAACATCTTAACATGAAGATTTAATGTGAATATATCTTCAAAGAAATGTGTTGTAGTGAAGTGGCCAAATCAGCAGTTCTATATTTTCCCTTGCAAGATTCTCTGTGATCCTTCCTCACCATCATCCTTTCTTGTTAACGTGTTCTTCTGAACAATGGCTGACTGTGGCAGTGGTTCGTAAATAGTGTGGGTGGACAGCCTTTCTCTTTCAAACTCACTCCTTATGAATGATCACTTTCCGGCTTCCATCACAGTGTCCTGATCTGAGATCAGCCGGTTCTTTCCCGATTCAAACTTTTAACTTAGTCACACAGACTGCGCAAGTGCTCTCAAATCAGCTATAAAGTGCAACTTTTACCGAGAGCCATTAAAATGAGGGATTTTCACGGCTGAATCACTCTCTATTCTAATCCTGCTTGCTAAACGCTTCATTTTGGGGCTCTTGTTCGTATTCAGACACCCAGATGAGGGAAAGTCTATTCATTGGATCAAAGGCTTGAGTGGTTTTCTTTAAGGACGGAATAAAAACTCCTGAGAGTGTGTGTCTGCTGGACAGCTCAGCGTTAGTCAGCCGTGTTGTCGGCTTTAAGAGTGAATAACACCAGCCTCTTTTGTTTAATGAACACATTCAGCATGATAAAGAGTCTTTGTGGGGTTTTTCTTGCAAACGTAGACGGCATCAAGAATCAAGAAGCTGCAAGTAATCCTTACATCTCTTCATAAGGTTCGTCCATATTTGTTCTCGTCGGACACTGCGGTGTGTCTTTGATTGACTTTGGTCTTACTTTATATCATAACTGAAATGTTTCCACATATTTATATATCGCCCCCTTGTGGCTATACAGAGTTGAATGACGCCTGATGTGCTACTTTCCACTTTCAATCTGTTAACAGTGTCGCCTGCTCCACTCCAGTCCATCATTTCAAATCACATTTTCACATCTGTATACTTTTCATATACCTTTCAAGAGTTTGTGAGTGTGATTTTTTGAGGTCAGTACAATCACGTGCCATGACATTGAAGACTGGAAATAACTGCTAAAAACTCTTGCAATTGAAACATTTTAAATTGTAACAACATTTCTGTATTTTCGATCAAATAAATGCAGCTGGTGAGCAGAAGAGACAAAAAGTCTTACCGACCCCAAACTTTTGAACGATAGTGTACGTTCGTTATTTTTTTTTTATTACAAGAGCATGTAAATGAAATCGTGCTTGTCTTTTCATTCAGCTTTTTGAAGGTGTCCTGAGAAAATCAATCCAAATTAAATAATGGAGTTTGTCACGGTTCTATAGCACTGTGGAGGCTTTGATGAGGTCATAAAATGCAAAGAATGTCGGTCACCCAGTGACACCAAGACTTTCTCTCTCTTTTTCTCTCACTCGCTCTCTTTTGTCTCCTTCTCTCCTTATGTTGTTCTCCCACTCTTTCTTTGTGTGGTACCTCAGCTTTGATGAAGTGATTTGCCGATGGAGTCTGTTTAATCTCAGTTTGTTTTTGTTTTTGTTTTTTTTACATATATTACTCAAATTCAGCTTGAGTTCTCTTTTACGACTACTTTTATGAGCGCAAATCCATCCATCATGAATAGATTAATAAATAAATAAGTAAACACTACTTATTTTTGTAAGTTGTTTAAGGGTGAATCGAGTCATTTTGGTTTTCCAAAACATCAAATCTCCTTCTCAAATCATACACTATTTTGTTTGCAATTCAGTCTTTTAGTTATAACTTCATCTAAATCTAAAAGTCCTGATTATGCATATTGTGCATGCTTGTGCCGGAAGTGACCAACTGGCACATATTGTCTTTGATTTTTTGCCTCACCAAAACACTTTTGTCCACCTTCTCTCTCTTTCATCTCTCTCTTTCTCTTTCCTCCGCCCACTACAACCACTCGCTCTCTTTTTCCCGTCACGGGTCTTCTAGAGTCTTTGTCCCTCCGTCACACTGCAGACGTTCGTCACTCCCCTTCTTCTTTTCTCCCCTCAACCCCTTTTTCTCTCTCTTGCTGTCTTTCTTATTTTCCTCCCTCTCTTTCTCACTCTTTCACCCCCTTTTCACCTGGAAAAGAGGGTCAGTTGTGGCCCTGTGTCTCTTGGGGCGTCCCGTCAGATTCTGATCAGTGGGGTGTCTCTTTGTGCTCTTTCATTCGGGTCACAATAGGGCCGCGGAATGCCAGCGTGTCCGTGTCCAATCCTCACTTGCCCCACAATGTCCCTGTGTCTATAACGGATCGCACAATCTGGTTATTTGGTTTGCCAGGAGTCAATAAAAACGCAAGGCCTTGAAAAGATGACCCCGTCCAGCCTGCGAACCCCTCCCAGTGCTTGTACAGGTCCTCCCTCGGATCAGACCCTCCTGTCTCACGTTTGCTCTCAATCGCTTTATTTATGAAGAGGGACGGATATACAGTTGGTGGTTAGCCTACTGACTAATTAAGAGGACTGACTCATTAAATGATGTTTGTTCCACCACATACGCAAACAATCCCACGGGAGAATAATCTCTCTCCAAACATTTACACTCCTAAAAATCAAGGTACCAAAAGGGGGCTTTCGCAGTGATGCCATTGAAGAACCAGTTTTTGTTCCCCAAAGAACATTTCAATGGTCAGTTCTTTTTTCTAAGTGTGATGAACCTTTTTTCACTATAAAACACCTTTTGTGTAATCATGGATGTTAAACCATCAATGTCAATAAAGAACCTTGATTTTTAACAGTGTAGACTGAATTCTTCGGTTCTCTACCACATTATAACAACTGATGGTGTTGAGTAAGTGCAGAGTGTATGTAGTCGCTTCTTTGCTAAGGTAGAAGTGGCCTTTCGAAGAAATCAGATTAGACTCCTGAAGTTAATTAATCCCACTTTATCCTGTTTCATACACTACACTGCCTTAATCCTGTCTAATGACTCCACTAAATCCTGTTTCATGTCCTTTGAGATTATTTTGTAGTTTTCCATTCATAAACTTAGTGAGTTGCCACTGAAGTATAAATAAGAATAAGAACGTCAGAGTGACCCTATGTACAGTTAATCTGTGTCCTGTCTTGGGGTTAATTATGCGATGAGTCCCAGTAAGTCTGACGCTGATTGATGCTGGAGGGCGGTTGGAAGCGTGGATGATGGGATTTAGACCCTATTGAAGTCACCGAGGATCCTTGACACCCTCAAGAGAAGTAGCTATCATCTACTTCATTTAAAGCCTCTTAAGAGCTGTAGAACACATATCCTCCATCCCAGCTTAAGTGTAGTTTATCTACTCTCTATTGATTATTTTTAACACAAAGTTTAATTGATTGTGGAAATAAAGCTCTATTCTATTCTATTCTATTCTATTCTATTCTATTCTATTCTATTCTATTATTCCATGATGTTCTGTAGTGATGCACAATACCATATTGGTTATTGGACTTTTATTTATTTATTGGTATCGGACTAAATTGGGTATTTCATTTGTGCATGCTCATTTTCAGTTTACCTATCGCCATCATCTAGCACTCACTGGAAATAGATCTGTAAAAATACCAAAAATCTAATCACAATGTTAAATGTAATCTTTAGCCATTCTCAAAATTAATTTTTGTTTTTGTCCTACATAAATTATAATGTTGTGATTCATTCGTGCATTCATTTGTACATTTTAAACCAGTGGTTGTCGTGGATCGTTTTTGGCCCAAACAACACAATATTCAATGGCCCAAGATATTTCCTCTGGTATTTCTGTTGTAATTATGAAAGCTTAGCTTTTCTTTTTCTTTTTTATTGGCAGAAACTGGGAGTTTTAGTATGTTCATTTAATCAAACAATTGATTTTTGTAATTGTATAATAAAATTATACTTATGATTATATAGTAAAATAACAGTTATATTTGGGGAAAATGTATGATTTTTTTTTTTTTTTTTTTGTGGTTTTTGCATTTGAATAAAGTTTTAATTGAAAAGTTTTAACATAATTCAGTATTTTACGTCATCCTGTTGCACCTTTGGAAGTGAGAACCATTTTAATTAGAATATGATTTTAGTTTATAAGGTTTCATTGTTAATCTCTTTAGACAAAATAGTATAGAATTTTATTGATTTTTGGCTAGTAAAATAATTACAGTTTTTTTTATTCGCTTTGGTACTATTTTCACAAGTTAGGTGTACATTTTACAAACTCTTAGTGCTAATATCACAACAGATCATCAAAAGTGCACTTTTTTCAAACATTTCATTATGTTTTCAATTGTGTTACAATACACAAAATCACAAAGTATCCTTTCCACAACACAAAATAAGTGTTTCATCTACATAAATGTTTCATTCACAGTAACTGCCTTTCATAAAGCTCTTACTACCAAACTTTTGATTTGCATCTCTTCTTGTTGAGTTTACTACATTTGTCTATTATTTAATCCAACTGATCTTAATGGTTAACCAATGAATCATTTGGTACACCTATAGATTTCAATAGATATTGATTCTATATACAGTTTCTATAGAACTTGTTTGCAATTTCTGATATGGAAAACCAAATGTAATGAATTATTTTTACACAAGTGATTTATAGATAATAACCTCCATCATGTTCAAAGAGTGTGAACACGCATGTGTGTGTGTGTGTGTGTGTGTGTGTGTGTGTGTGTGTGTGTGTGTGTGTGTGAGAGAGAGAGAGAAAGATACAGAGAAATTTGCCATTTGTGCAAATACTGTAAAGCAGAATAGAGTATAAGGGAGAGGAGACAGTCAATGACTGTAAAACATCAGATTGATCAGAGATGCATCAGTAGAAGGGAGACGGACGGCATCAAATACAGCATTTTACATTACAGTATGTATGCTATGTGATACTGTAAACATGGTAGAGACATGGTAGTTAGATTACTGTAACTCAACCTTCTGTAAAGATCCACTACAGTATATTCAGTCAAATAGTCAAAATCATTTACTGTATTCATTGCCAGCAAACTCTGTTCTAGCACAGAACATCATGGCTGTGCTTCATCACACCTTTTGATAACACACTGGATAGATACTATTACAAACATGGATAAAATTACATAAGTTAGGTTATGCACGTGTATTTTCTAATGTGGCATAGCCTGTATTACTGTAATTAATTCAGCAACAACGGTGATTTGAAACATGTATCTTGCATTGTTTGCTGTTGAATGAGCTGATTGTTAAAAGTACTAAATTGAAAGAAGATCATACTGTTGTGTTTCTGTGATTAAACCAAATGTTCTCATTACATAGTACAATAATCTTGTGTTTGAAACAATGATTATGTGGACTGAAAACATGTGCAACTGACTGAAAGCATTACATCAGGTTTTGAAAGAATGACTAGCTGTGTTATAAGTGTGATCAGTTTGGATTTTTGTACTAAGAGTTTTGAAAATGTACACCTTACTTGTGAAAATAGTACCAAAGCGAATAAAAAAAACTGTATTAGATTGGTATTTCCCAGAAATTTATATTGGTACATAATGTTTTGCTTCTGTTCCATGCTTTGTTCCACTTTTTTCCTTTAACGTATTTTATGGATGGATGGATGGATGGATGGATGGATGGATGGATGGATGGATGGATGGATGGATGGATGGATAGATAGATAGATAGATAGATAGATAGATAGATAGATAGATAGATAGATAGATAGATAGATAGATAGATAGATAGATAGATAGATAGATAGATAGATAGATAGATAGATAGATAGATAGATAGATAGATAGATAGATAGATAGAATATGAAACAATGAGAGTTTATGGTCAATATTTCTAACTAACATGACTATCTTCTTTGATCTAAGTGTGGTGAAGAAACACAGCCCTCTGCAAATTGTGCTAAAACCCTCTGGCTTCACTTTGTTTCTGCCTCTCTCTATATATTTTTCATACATAAATGTTTAAAACTAAATTGTCTAATGAAAGTACTTCACTACCAACTCTTTTTTTTTTCTCCGTTCTGAGGCAAAACAGCAATGAAGCTTGTAGTTTCAGAAGCAATTGTCTTGTCATTCCCTTGCAGTGAACCAGACGTTTAAAATAACCATAGCATATATCTTCCACTGTGTGAACCCATAATAACCTGGAAAGAAACTGGCATTTATGACCTGAAACAATCTTCACAGCTAGAGACTCCATTAGTGTCCTCTTTGCCTGTGGCTCCAGCATCAGTCTGTGTTAACTTGCAGTTATATGAAGATAATGCTGAACTAAAGCCTATGAAACACTATTGTATTGTCCTCCATCACCTGTTGTCCACAGATGCCTGGCGGGTGAGAGCCTCCTCCGATGTGGATGGCCTAAGGCCATGTGTCGTCCATCTTGGTAACCCTTCTTTCTATAGGCATTGTTCCCTGACCTTTAGCCTCTTCAGAGCTTCTTCAGCCCGATCATCAGTTCCACTGCCCCCCCTTCTTCGGCTAAAACTCAGATGATGGGGGTTCTATCATATCTTGCTGAGAGTGGTGTGACCTGGTCATTTAGCAACAGGTGATACAATTAAGAGGCTACAGGATCTATTGCTTTCACACACGCTTTCTTCAAGAAGCTCAAACGTTCTGCATAACACGAGATTGAACCTCATTGGTTCTTCAAGAAGCGCAAACGTTCTGCATAACACGAGATTGAACCTCATTGGTTCTTCAAGAAGCTCAAACGTTCTGCGTAACACGAGAATGAACCTCATTGGTTCTTCAAGAAGCTCAAACGTTCTGCATAACACGAGATTGAACCTCATTGGTTCTTCAAGAAGCTCAAACGTTCTGCATAACACGAGATTGAACCTCATTGGTTCTTCAAGAAGCTCAAACGTTCTGCATAACACGAGAATGAACCTCATTGGTTCTTCAAGAAGCTCAAACGTTCTGCATAAAACGAGATTGAACCTCATTGGTTCTTCAAGAAGCTCAAACGTTCTGCATAACACGAGATTGAACCTCATTGGTTCTTCAAGAAGCTCAAACAGACTGCGTAACACGAGAATGAACCTCATTGGTTCTTCAAGAAGCTCAAACGTTCTGCATAACACGAGATTGAACCTCATTGGTTCTTCAAGAAGCTCAAACGTTCTGCATAACACGAGATTGAACCTCATTGGTTCTTCAAGAAGCTCAAACGTTCTGCATAACACGAGATTGAACCTCATTGGTTCTTCAAGAAGCTCAAACGTTCTGCATAACACGAGATTGAACCTCATTGGTTCTTCAAGAAGCTCAAACGTTCTGCATAACACGAGATTGAACCTCATTGGTTCTTCAAGAAGCTCAAACAGACTGCGTAACACGAGAATGAACCTCATTGGTTCTTCAAGAAGCTCAAACGTTCTGCATAACACGAGATTGAACCTCATTGGTTCTTCAAGAAGCTTAAACGTTCTGCATAACACGAGATTGAACCTCATTGGTTCTTCAAGAAGCTCAAACGTTCTGCATAACACGAGAATGAACCTCATTGGTTCTTCAAGAAGCTCAAACGTTCTGCATAACACGAGATTGAACCTCATTGGTTCTTCAAGAAGCTCAAACGTTCTGCGTAACACGAGATTGAACCTCATTGGTTCTTCAAGAAGCTCAAACAGACTGCGTAACACGAGAATGAACCTCATTGGTTCTTCAAGAAGCTCAAACGTTCTGCATAACACGAGATTGAACCTCATTGGTTCTTCAAGAAGCTCAAACGTTCTGCATAACACGAGATTGAACCTCATTGGTTCTTCAAGAAGCTCAAACGTTCTGCATAACACGAGATTGAACCTCATTGGTTCTTCAAGAAGCTCAAACGTTCTGCATAACACGAGATTGAACCTCATTGGTTCTTCAAGAAGCTCAAACGTTCTGCATAACACGAGATTGAACCTCATTGGTTCTTCAAGAAGCTCAAACGTTCTGCGTAACACGAGAATGAACATCATTGGTTCTTCAAGAAGCTCAAACGTTCTGCATAACACGAGATTGAACCTCATTGGTTCTTCAAGAAGCTCAAACGTTCTGCATAACACGAGATTGAACCTCATTGGTTCTTCAAGAAGCTCAAACGTTCTGCATAACACGAGATTGAACCTCATTGGTTCTTCAAGAAGCTCAAACGTTCTGCATAACACGAGATTGAACCGCATTGGTTCTTCAAGAAGCTCAAACATTCTGCATATACCGTTCTTCAAGAAGCTCAAACATTCTGCATATTCTAGATTGAACCGCATTGGTTCTTCAAGAAGCTCAAACATTCTGCAAACTCTGCACCTCATTGCTCTTCAAGAAGCTCAACTTCTGCATAACACTAGATTGAACCGCATGGTTTCTTCAAGAAGCTCATACATCTGCATGAACCTCATTGGTTCTTCAAGAAGCTCAAACGTTCTGCATAACACGAGAATGAACCTCATTGGTTCTTCAAGAAGCTCAAACGTTCTGCATAACACGAGATTGAACCGCATTGGTTCTTCAAGAAGCTCAAACATTCTGCATAACACGAGATTGAACCTCATTGGTTCTTCAAGAAGCTCAAACAGACTGCGTAACACGAGAATGAACCTCATTGGTTCTTCAAGAAGCTCAAACGTTCTGCATAACACGAGATTGAACCTCATTGGTTCTTCAAGAAGCTCAAACGTTCTGCATAACACGAGATTGAACCTCATTGGTTCTTCAAGAAGCTCAAACGTTCTGCATAACACGAGATTGAACCTCATTGGTTCTTCAAGAAGCTCAAACGTTCTGCATAACACGAGATTGAACCTCATTGGTTCTTCAAGAAGCTCAAACGTTCTGCATAACACGAGATTGAACCTCATTGGTTCTTCAAGAAGCTCAAACAGACTGCGTAACACGAGAATGAACCTCATTGGTTCTTCAAGAAGCTCAAACGTTCTGCATAACACGAGATTGAACCTCATTGGTTCTTCAAGAAGCTTAAACGTTCTGCATAACACGAGATTGAACCTCATTGGTTCTTCAAGAAGCTCAAACGTTCTGCATAACACGAGAATGAACCTCATTGGTTCTTCAAGAAGCTCAAACGTTCTGCATAACACGAGATTGAACCTCATTGGTTCTTCAAGAAGCTCAAACGTTCTGCGTAACACGAGATTGAACCTCATTGGTTCTTCAAGAAGCTCAAACAGACTGCGTAACACGAGAATGAACCTCATTGGTTCTTCAAGAAGCTCAAACGTTCTGCATAACACGAGACTGAACCTCATTGGTTCTTCAAGAAGCTCAAACGTTCTGCATAACACGAGATTGAACCTCATTGGTTCTTCAAGAAGCTCAAACGTTCTGCATAACACGAGATTGAACCTCATTGGTTCTTCAAGAAGCTCAAACGTTCTGCATAACACGAGATTGAACCTCATTGGTTCTTCAAGAAGCTCAAACGTTCTGCATAACACGAGATTGAACCTCATTGGTTCTTCAAGAAGCTCAAACGTTCTGCGTAACACGAGAATGAACCTCATTGGTTCTTCAAGAAGCTCAAACGTTCTGCATAACACGAGATTGAACCTCATTGGTTCTTCAAGAAGCTCAAACGTTCTGCATAACACGAGATTGAACCTCATTGGTTCTTCAAGAAGCTCAAACGTTCTGCATAACACGAGATTGAACCTCATTGGTTCTTCAAGAAGCTCAAACGTTCTGCATAACACGAGATTGAACCTCATTGGTTCTTCAAGAAGCTCAAACGTTCTGCATAACACGAGATTGAACCTCATTGGTTCTTCAAGAAGCTCAAACAGACTGCGTAACACGAGAATGAACCTCATTGGTTCTTCAAGAAGCTCAAACGTTCTGCATAACACGAGATTGAACCTCATTGGTTCTTCAAGAAGCTCAAACGTTCTGCATAACACGAGATTGAACCTCATTGGTTCTTCAAGAAGCTCAAACGTTCTGCATAACACGAGAATGAACCTCATTGGTTCTTCAAGAAGCTCAAACGTTCTGCATAACACGAGATTGAACCGCATTGGTTCTTCAAGAAGCTCAAACATTCTGCATAACACGAGATTGAACCTCATTGGTTCTTCAAGAAGCTCAAACAGACTGCGTAACACGAGAATGAACCTCATTGGTTCTTCAAGAAGCTCAAACGTTCTGCATAACACGAGATTGAACCTCATTGGTTCTTCAAGAAGCTCAAACGTTCTGCATAACACGAGATTGAACCTCATTGGTTCTTCAAGAAGCTCAAACGTTCTGCATAACACGAGATTGAACCTCATTGGTTCTTCAAGAAGCTCAAACGTTCTGCATAACACGAGATTGAACCTCATTGGTTCTTCAAGAAGCTCAAACGTTCTGCATAACACGAGAATGAACCTCATTGGTTCTTCAAGAAGCTCAAACGTTCTGCATAACACGAGAATGAACCTCATTGGTTCTCACACGCATCAAACGAACATGCTTGAGCTTGCGTTTACCACAACTGATGTTTGAGTTGATGAATGTTTATATGTGAATAAAAGCCTAAATTCAATCTGTTCATCATATAAAGCAATCGAGTCTCTTCAGAAAATTTGGACTAAACCGCTCAATTCATATGGATTAGTTGTACGATCTCTTTATGAACTTTTTGAAGTGTCAAAGTGGTAGATGTAGTCTGTCAATGGAGGGACAGAAAGCTCTCAGATTTCATCAATAATCTTCATTTATGTTCCGAAGATGAACGAAAGTCTTACGGGTTTTGAACGACACAAGGGTGAGTAATTACTGAAATAATTTTTGGGTTAACTAACCCTTTAAATATAGAGCTGTTTTACTAAAAAACCTTCAAAGGAGCGAGCAAAGATGAGCATAAGTGATGTCGATTGCAAATGCAGATTGATATCTAAAAGTTTGTTTTTTTTTCTCACTAGCATTTAGATATTTAAATTGAATAAAATGCTAACAATAAAAAGAACTAGCTAGGTAAGCTGATAACCTTAAGGTCCATAGATATCGTTGTCAGTTCTGCCATTAACACGTACTCTGACAAGTGGATGCAATGAGACCTGTTTTTCTATTTGTTCATGTGAAGTTCAGCATAAAGCCTTGGTTATTCTTGAATCCCTCTAACCGAATTGTTCAAGAGCCATGTTCACACAGATACTGCACTCATATTATTGTAGGTGTGTTGGTATAAATATGATTGGAGAGATACATATCCAAAACAGTCATAAAATCTATGTCATAAAGATGTTATAACCATGTAATAACAAACTTACACTCTTGGAAAACATTTTAATTTGATTAAAATCTGGATAATCAATAATAGCATTCCATTTCACAGCAAAAATGATTCAGAGTGATCCAAATTATGTTGTTCCAACCATTGCACAGTAATGTTAGTTTAATGTCTGTTTATTTAGATGTCATTTTCTAGTACCAAATTCCCTCCATCATCATCATCATCATCATCATCATCATCATCATAATCTCTTTCTGATCTCCCCCCATGGTGAAATGATCTCCTCAGTTCTATAGAAACATTTAATCTGCCCCCTTCAGCCTGTGTGCCTCTGTCTCCAGCAGAGAGCTTTAATTGAAGCTGCTCCCACACCTTTGGTCACTGTTATGAATGGTTATATGGTCAGATGAGCATGTCTGCCACATAATTGACACTGCAACATGATGATTCAGGCGGGAGTGTTTCTGGAAGAAAATGAAATGTTTCAGCTTTTACACTGTATAGTATAAGTAGTGCCTTTGCTGCCATGAGGAGTTCAATTGTAAAAATTACTAAAAAATACTAAAATATTGTTGTTGTTTTTTGTTGTTGTTTTTTTGCATACTATTCTGAAGTTCTAACAGCTAAGAACTGTACTACTACCACAAATAATGAATTTCTGTCTCTTCACTCTGACATTTTTAAGCTGATCTAACAGAAACAGCAGGTGAGGTTTTCTCTTTTTTTTTTTTTTTTTGCTAAATAGGCCCAAAAGCCATTTTTGCTTGCTTCCTAGCACGCACTGGGGCATACAATTTTAATATGGTTTCCGGTTTGGGCATTTGCCAAATTTTATTTACAATAATGTTGTTTTTAATTTACACTACTGTTCAAAAGTTTGGAATGTGTAAGATTTGTAGAGAAATTATTATTTTTTATTCAGTAAGGATGCATTAAATTGATCAAAAGACAGTAAAGACATTTATAATGTCCAGAGGTCATTCATAATCCAGGGGCCAAAGAGTAAAAGTCCTGCCATATGTTTATTCCACTCCCTGCCATAAACTCAGTCATCTGATTTCACTAATTAGTTCTCTCTCCTGTCTGAATTAGCAAATCCAGGTGATTGGAACAAAATACTGAGGAGGACTTTTACTTTCTGAACCTGGACTTTACACCTCTGATAATGTCTAAGATATCATTTCAATTAAATTATGTAATTTTGAACTTTCTATTCATAAAAAAAAAGAAAAAAAGGAAAAGGTATCATGGTTTCCACAAAAATATGAAGCAGCAAAACTGTTTTCAAAATGGGGTAAAAATCTGAAATGTTTCTATCAGCAAAATGATTTCTGGATCATGTGACACTGAAGACTGGAGTAATGATGCTGAAAATTCAGCTTTAATAATAAATTAATTAAATTAAATTAAATTAAATGGAATAAATTACATTTTCAAAATATCAAAATAGAAAATAGATTATTTCATTTATAATAATATTACTATATAATATTCATATATAACAATATTAGTGTTTTCTGTATTTTTGAATAAATGCAAAAAAAAAAGGTTCTTTACATTGATGTTTCCATGAACAACCTTCAAAATCCATGAAAACTTTCCTTCACATGAACAAAAAGCTCTTTACAGTCAAAAAAAAAAAAAAAAATCTTCTAAGAAAGAAATAATGGTTCTTTTAAGAAATGTTCACTGAAAGGATAATTTGGTGAACCAAAAATGGTCCTTATATGGCATTGCTGCAGAAACTTTTTTTTTTTTTTTTTTGATTTAGTTGACATTTTAACTCTTTAAGTTTAATTAATACATTTAATTAACACAAGTGCACAGAGTGCTCACTCCTGAGAAACGCAGGTGGGACGAGGCGCTGACGCCTGCTGCTACTGTTTTCAATAGGACCAAACACGGTTCCCTGTTTCTCCCTGCAGTGGTTCCGTTCTGTCCTGTCTGTCAGTGCAGATATTATGCTAAGCCCTCCAAACTATCCTTTATATATATGGTTGCCATAGCAGCATTATTCCTGGGGAGTAGCAACTTCAAATGATTCTAGAGGCTTTTGGGGGTTGAACCTCAAAAATGTGTGTGTGTCTTTGAGAAAAAGGAGCAGAGAGAGAGAAAAGAGATGAAGGTGATGATGGAAAACTTTTTTATGCTATTTATTTATGTAAATTTGCCAGATCTGTGTCAGAACTAAGTGTCAGATTATAGTTATACCACATTCATGCCATAATCATAACCAAACCACCTCAAATTTCAGATAGAAATCTTTTCTATCCTCTTTTAAATGACCAGTCTCGTGCCAATGTTTAGCCAAACAGAGATTCATTTATTTATTTATTTATTTATAGTTCCTGGGGTTTTTGTCAAGCATACGAGTCAGCAAACCAGATGTGCCATGTAAGACTCGTCACAGACTCCAGTAATAATGAATCAGCCGAGGTTTGCCCAAAAAGGTTTGTTTGTTTTTATACACAAGTATAGCTGTTGATAGCGGTTTTGTTTTGTGGTCTACTTCAACATCTTCTGACACTCAGTTTGAAAGGAAACTCAAGGAATGGCAGAATTTCAGAGCTTTAGAGTCGAGGTTCCTCCACTGACTTTGCCCACACTGACTTTGTGTGTGTGTGTGTGTGTGTGTGTGTGTGTGAGAGAGAGAGAGAGAGAGAGAGAGAGAGAGAGAGAGAGAGAGATCTGGTTCACTGGTCGACAGTGCAGAAACATTAAACAGTATATGGGTGATTCAGCTCATTAGTGCATCTCTGTAGACGGACTAGTCCACTGAATGATGAGCTCATTTACACACACACACACACACACACACACACACACACACACACACACACACACACACACACACACTGTAGTTCGTAATTGTGCACTCAGAGCTTTACAAATGTGTGTGCATATTTATGTGTTCACACATTTTGCAACTTACTTAATGGGACAATTTCCGCCTCTTATTCAATATCAAAATCGTACACACACACACAGATACACACACACACACACACACACACACACACACACACACACAGTGATTGTCAGAGACACAGATCCGGGGATCATTATTGTGACCCAAATGTACCATATATACAGATAGCAGTTGTGAATAAATGAAATGATTCTAAATTGAATTTGTAATGGTATAAAACTTGTGACCAGCAGCCATGCACAAACCTGGTCCTTCCATGATGCGGAAAATAGCGACCACCTGTTCCAAAACTCATTTGGTAAACTGATCAAAACTTGTTCCGGCCATATTCAGCGAAAATGCGATTTAGTCTCTAAATAGTTGTCTTATACTATGCAATAGAAATATATATGAAGATTATTTAAAGAATGAAGACTTTCTTTAAATGAAGACAAATTTAATGAACCAAAATGAATAGATCTGAGGACGTTTAAAATTAATTCTCACAGACCCTTTGCGTCACTCCAGCTATTATTTTTCATTTCTATCACAATATTGAGTAAATCCCATCAACAATGGGTAAACATTTACTAAATGTGCTAATATTAGCTAATATACAAAAAAAAAACATTTCTGAAATATTTCAGATTACATAAACAGATTTTGTTTAAATGTGAGTGGCGGTGTATGTTGCGTTACGCAGAAACACCTCTATAGCCTATTCAAATCTATTCAAACCTAAACGTCTTTTTTCATGAGATTTAATTGTTTTGTTGTTGTTTTTTTTGTGTTTTTTTGTTTAGTTTTTTTTTACAACAAATTGCCATTATTTACTTGATAAATAATCTACATTTTCTAAGGATTATGAAACAAGATTCTGTTTAACAAAATAATTTCACTGCAGCTTGTATTGCTCTTTTTTATAATCTGGTTTTAATTTTAAAATAATGAAAAGAAAAGTGTTTTAAAACGAAACTGCTGCTTCAAGACAGACCGATGTCTTGCTGAAGAATTTGTGAAATTAATAAGTCAAAATAACTTTTGAAAAGTTTGCAAGATGTTCAAAACGGTTAACAGAAACACAGGGCAATAGATGATGACGTGCTCAAGGTAATTGGTTTAATGAATCTATTTCGAATTCATTTACAGGTCAGTTGTTGAGACCATTTTTTGGCTGACATTTCAACTTCACCTAAGGGCGTCCACTGCATATTGAGAAACATGACAGGAAAAATATAGGCTGCGTTTCTCTTGACCATTTTCCTTTTCAAAATTCAAGTCTAGACGAATGATACAAGCAAAACAAACCATTTTAAATTCTGAATGTCTTTATTATGAATATACACACTATATTATTATAATACGCACTATATTATGTGAGCCTCATATATTGTAATTGACAAGTGGAGTGAATGTTTTTGAAATATGCATGAAGTTGTTCTGTGCTCTCCAGAAAAGGTGAAAAGGGTCAGTTGTTCCATTTTAACCTCTTGACACTGTTGAGTTTATACTCATGGCATAGCGGCGTCTCCTCGTCTGTGTATGTCACCAATTCAAGTCTCGCCGCGTAAATATGTGTCTAAAGGTTAGATCTCCTCTGAAGAGGAGCAACTCATCCACAATGGAGAGACTTCCCATCTCACCGCCGTTGTCAGGACAACCCGAGCGGTATCCGTCCCCATAATAAGTTTCAGTTCAAAGCCGATGACTTACCTCTTTACAACACTCTCATGTCCTCCCTCTTCCTTCTCTTTGACTGCTCATTCTGAGACTTAAGGCTTGAGCCCTTGTCCAAATAAGCTAGAGACAAAAGTGTTGGTTTTCGGGGACGCTGGAAAGAAGGAGTGTGTGTGTGTGCTTTGGACTAGATTCTGGCAGAGATTATGCGAATGCAACACATTGAGGTCGATTATCTCTTAATATATGGTAGTTTAATAAACACCAAAAAATAAATGCCATAATACATTGTGTGTTCTTATTGACACTGTGCCGGATTCGAATGAATAAAAATAATTAATTTGTAACACGTAATTTTGTATAGTAAAATTAGTAGGCCCACATAATTAATAATCTATTTTAACACAGCTGATTTTAAAACATCAGTTTATTCGTTGAAAAAAAAACGGTACATTGTGAATATAGCTATAATTAATAATTAACTTAAACTGCACATCAGTCTTTACTCTGGAGACTAAAACGTTTTCATTAGATGATAAAAAAAAAAGATAACCCTTTCAATCAGTCAAAATCTATCGTTTTATGCAGTTGTGCATTTTGGTGATAACACGGATCAAAATGCAAAAACGAGGACGAATCAGCACTGACACGGCGCAGTTCTCCATAACGCAAAGGCGCGCACTCCAAAAATATGCACCCATGACATATTACATTAAAATCACATTTACTGATGTGCTGTAAATGAGATAGTAGGCCTAGTTTAAAATAAAATGTTTGATTGAATGAAACTTCAACTCGGGAAAATATCACTGCTCGGCTGTTTTGTGTAGCCTATAGCCTATACGCGAGCGATTTATGGATTCTGTTTGAGTCAATTAAGATTTTTGACAGAAGTAAATAAGAGAGGCCGGCAAATATATGTTATAACCCACTAACCCAATGTGTTTAACACAGGTAAGTGTCGATATAAAATAGCATTGCACTTTTTGTATTTCATTGATTTTTTTCCCCCTCACTTCAAGCGCAGCCTCCTCTCTCGTAAACGCATAAAACTGGGCGGAGCACCATGAACCGTCAACCCTGATTACTCACGGTGAGTAAACGTGTGATTGGTCGAGTGAACAGGATTTGGGAGTTACACAGACCAATGAGATTCTTAGATTTGGGAAACGGGGTTACTGTTGTGAGGGGGCGTGGGGTGCCCTGGAGAGACCCCAGAGATAAGCGCAGTCAGGAGCGCAAAAACACTCAGTTGGATATACGACGCGCAGAGAACCTGCGCAACCGCTACTAGTTCCACTTTGGCGCACTGATTGTACCGATGTGCACATTTTGTCAAATTTTAGAGATTCCATCGCATCAAAATGATTTCTTTGATTTCACTCTAACTTCATCACATGGAATGAGTTTTAATTAACCTTATTACGGGCAAGTAACAGACTCTCAGCTTGTTCATAGGCTACTTTTTTTTTTTTTTAACGCGGGTGTAATCTCTTCACGCATCTTTAATCAAAAATCGTGAAGATGTTACTGGACGCCGGCCACCAGATCTCTGGCTTAGGAGTTGGCACGTTCACAAGGCATCACTCGGCTGTGAGCGAGACGCAGGACAGAGATATGAGTTTCATGGAATCTGCTCACATGGGCGCGTTCAAACTGAACCACCCCGATTTGTCCCCGGGCCAGAGCGCAGCTTTTGCGCCCCAAGCAACCAGCTATTCCGCGGCCGCTCTTGGAGCGCATGCGGCGGCGCACGCAGCCTCGTACGCCAGCTCCACTTTCAACTCCACCAGGGAGTTCCTCTTGCGCAGCCGAGGCTTTGGGGATTCGAATCCGGGTAGCGGACAACACCCCATCTTCAGCTCCACAGCAGGGCCTCTCCATCACTCTCACCCAGAAGGTCAGGGTCACCTACTTTTCCCCGGAATTCATGAGCAGCACGGGTCCCATCACGGCTCTCCAAACATCCTGAACGGACGCCTTGGATTACCCGGTGAGGTTTTCGGGCGAACGGAGCAGTACCACCAAGTGCCCAATGCGCGGGCCGATCCTTACAGTCAGTATGGCCTAAATATGAGTATGAACATGGCGCACCATCCCGGCGCTTTCTTCCGCTACATGCGACAACAGTGCATCAAACAAGAGCTCATTTGTAAATGGATCGACCCGGAGCAACTTGGTGACCCAAAAAAATGCTGCAGTAAAACTTATAGCACTATGCACGAGCTGGTCACGCATGTGTCCACGGAGCATGTCGGCGGTCCCGAACAGTGTAACCACATCTGCTTTTGGGATGACTGTCCACGGGAGAGCAAGCCCTTCAAGGCAAAATACAAACTGGTGAATCACATTCGAGTCCACACGGGAGAGAAACCCTTCGCGTGCCCCTTCCCGGGATGTGGCAAGGTGTTCGCGCGCTCAGAGAATTTGAAAATACACAAACGGACACACACAGGTGATTATTTGTTAAAGCTATTTTAAATATTACGTTCAATTGACATTTCAGTTGGTTGTATTGCTGAATAATCTACTACCCTACTATAAATGACATTTAGTAATAGCAAAAACAACACTTTGTCTGTATGTTTAGAGCATCTGCTAGACAAGTTAAACATCATAAATCCTAGAGTGATATTTTATCAGTTATGCCTGTTGCCTTGTTAAGTGCGAATTGCTGTTATACTTGAATGCGTGGATTTGTATTGGTCTATTGCGCCATCACCCCTTTTACAGCATCAAAGTCAGCCTACTTTTTCAGAGAGTAGTTGTAGAAATAGCATTCATTGATTCTGCGTGCTAGTTTTAACCAGGGTGGTAAAACTTATGTATAAATTTAAAAAAAAAGAAAAACTCTTGTCTTGCAGGAGAAAAGCCGTTCCAGTGTGAATTCGACGGCTGCGACAGACGTTTCGCCAACAGCAGTGACCGGAAGAAGCACATGCACGTTCACACGTCTGACAAGCCATATCTGTGCAAACTGTGCGACAAGTCGTACACACATCCCAGTTCTTTAAGGAAACACATGAAGGTGAGAATTGAATCCGTCTGACAGCCATTCTCTGTTCACCAATTCATAGCCTTGCATATCAGAATTGAGACAGAATTAACTAACCGTTTTTTTTTTTGTTTTTTTTTTTGTAGGTTCACGATGACCAAGGTCCGGTAGTCGACTCCTCTCCTACTGGAAGCTCCGGGTACGAGTCCTCCACTCCGTCCAGTTTGATCTCTCCATGCTCGGAGACGCACAGCACCATGTCGCCCGACTCAGCTGCGCTCAACAGCAGCGGCCACAGCAGCTTAACGTCGAATTTTAGCGAGTGGTACGTTTAAGGACCAAAACGACATATAAAAGAAAATATTATTTGTAAATAGTATCCTAAATGAGGGTTTATGTTCTCAGCATGTCTAAGATTCAGTGTTGCACTGTGACTGAAGTAAGCCGACAAGTAGGCTATTATGTGACTAAAATGAAGGATGTTTTTATAGGCCTGTGAAGAATAAAATGTAGCCTACTTTGGTAATTGGTTTGCGAAAGACGAAGGATGGATGTATTTTTTATTATTTTTTTTTTTTTTTACTGTAAGGTCAATTGTTTTACAGTAAGGTCGTGTCAAGTTACCATGTTTGTATACAATATCCCTGTCATGTAGATTAGAGCTATTCGACGTTACATGATTGTCTTACCATTAAAGTATTATTGGGGATCCTAAGTGCCGAAGTCAAGTGTAGAGCGTTAAAATGGATACAATTTGTGAATGTATTTTATTGTAAGAATTTATTTCCATGTATGTATGTTACAGATGTCTGGAAATCATTCACTTCGAGTTAGAGTCATTTTGAGAAAAGCCTCTTGTTCTTAAATTATGGTTATACTTGATAAAAAGTACTACAAAATATTTATGAAAAACTCCTCGATTAAAATGTGTACAGAATTGTTACCTTTAAAGTGTTTGTACATTGTTACTCAGTTGTAAGATGTAAATTCTTGTGATAACAAATGCCAAACGGTATAATGAAGGAAAATATATAAAGGCAATAAAATGAAACCAAAAATAAAACAAGTCTCGTTCGTTTTTATCAAATTTTCAGAACGCTTTTAATTAATGACATTACACATTTTGTGTTTCTCTGACATTTTTCACATCACAAGACATCACGGGCACAAAACGGTCTGAAAGTTTTCTCCTTGGTGTAGGCTAAATTAAAACTTAAAACAAAATTTTAAAGAACCTAATAGTAATTATTATTTTGTATTGTTTTCTTAATTACTTGGCTATATAAGCCAAGATAATAGAACGTTTCAGGGAGCTACAGAAACTTCAGAAGTCCTTTAGTGTCCCGACATACAAAATGTATCTGAATAAATATGTACTTTCGGCCGTCACAAAATGTAGAAAATGAAAACTGATGTCATGATAGGGTTATGTAAAACAATTGAAAAAAGATTTTGGTCAAGCTCGGGTAAATAAAATGAACCATTTATTAAAAAAATAAAAGATAAAAAATGTCCACCCTGTTAGGGACAAATACTTGTGATTCTAATTTATGGTCACATTATCTTAGACATCAGCTCATGTGCTTATGTCCCTTTAAAAGCCTATCACATAATAAATTATCAAAAGAAAACTATACTAAACATTGTGTATGAATTGTAGTCTACTTATTTCTCACAAAAGCATAATTGTATATTTTCGTTTTCAGATACAAATCGTTTACTTTTTAAAAGTACTGCATTATTGATACTCTATTTTCATTGTCACTTAATTATATTTTTTTATGCAGCATTTTTTTAATTATTGAAAAAAAGAAGCTTAAAAGGGTGGACAAAGTGATGACAGAATTAAAGTGGTTTTCTACAACCAGTTACATAGTTTGAACTGGATTTAGATGGGAACCAATATGTAAAACATTACCAAAATACAATTCTTCAACTTTAAACAAAAAACAGCCTTTGTGAGGACTTCTAACAGGGTGGACACTAACAGAGTGGACAATCTGATCTAAAATGCACCATATCTGAGCAAAAATAAGCTACATAAGGTTTATCTAATAAAGAATTTTATGGTCTTTAAAATTGTAATTTTAAAACTGTTATTTTTCTACTAATTTGTTTCATTTGTCCCTTAACAGGGTGGACGTAGGCTAAGGTTGACCACATTAAATGTGAAATATATAATTGGGTAAAAATAGAAAATAGGATCTTACTCACGTTCCCAAGCTGTTTTCCCTCCAAAGAAGTGATGACAGCTATATGATGTCATTTAATTTTTCCAACTTTCATTTAAAGGGAATAATAACAGAGTGGACAATAAATTGAGGGACCAGCTAAAAACCTTGATTATAATTGCTAAAATAAATTTAATAATTGAAAAGAATGTATACTTTTTTTTTAATAAAAATCACCTAGCCTATTGTAAGTGTTGCAATTATCATGAAATTGGAATACACTTGGATCTTATGAAAAATGGTGATATATGGTCGTCCAAAATGCTGTAAAATGTCTCAAATTATTATTATTTTTCAATCAACTTCAATGTGCTTAGAATTCAAGTTGTGTTATTTAGGATTTATAGCCTACATGTGTAACATGTATATTGTTCAACATTTTAGGGCAGTAAGTTCGTGATCTTTCCTAGGGACACGAAAGGCTCCCAATCCTAGGAATGACGGAAGTGGAAATTAGGGGTAGGCTACAAGGTTATTTTCATAATCCTTTGCAAGTTTTCTAGATGTAGGTAGCAAGGCTAATTTAAGAGACAGTGTGTGTCGCAAGTGTGTCGCAAAAGTACAAAACAAGGAAATAATTATTAAGGATAATTGTAGCAACTGTTGGATAATTTTATCTGCTGGGTAAAACATTGACACCAATTTAAAACAATCGAACTATCTAAAAAAAAAAAAAAAAAAAAACTTTAATAATTGACAAGCACCTATTTTAATGAAATATTAACTAATGCATAGATTAATGCATAGTCATATAGCAATTCATGCTGATACAATATACTAAATTTAGATTAGCCTCCAAGGTTACGGTTTTCATCAGCAACCTGTCTGCCAACTCACCCCCCTCCTCGGAACACACATTTCGGTTTCTGACACATCCGAGAACATCTGATTGGTCGAGAGGGCAAACACCCCCAAATTCTGTACGTGACGTCGTAAGTGCGCGCCGCTCTGCTCTCAGCAGCTCTGACTATCATGGCGGCTTACAGAAGCGCTGCAGGCTTTCAAAGAGTTTTGCATGTTATTAAGGTGAGCGGTTGTTGTCAAAAATCGCTGCGTGTAGGAGAACAATTCATATAACGAATCTGATTATTTTTGTGGTTTATGTTTAAAGCATTGCAGCGTTATCTGACTAAGAGCTCATGCTTGTCTTAGAGATTAGCAAGAAAGTTCACTTGACTTGTCTTGACACACGGATAGTTTCATTGATTGGTAACTGAAAATATTGATTTATGAAACATCACTTTCTCCTTATAATAATATGGTGTGTACTTCATTGTTGTCGTTGCAGAAAGAAACAACCAAATGTCTTTAACACTGATGACTGTGAACTCATGTCAATGTCAAAATGATTTCATGAAGTGTTTTCGCTTGCTGATTCACCTGTGCCTAATGTATATGGGCATTTAAACACGCCTTTGCAACAGACATGTAATGAATATTTGACTAAAAGATTATTTTTTCTCGCGATTGACGCTCACTAATGATAACTTTAAAAGAAGCTTAGGCCTAATGTTTGGTTGCATATATTTCCAGTTTAATCAATGACAGTCAAGGCAGAATATGCATCATATTCACAGTTTCAAACTGTGAATCACAAACCTTGTTTCTCTCACTGTGAGGCATCTTCTACTTGTAGGAAGTTTATAAGTTTCATTCAGACTTATGGATAATATTTAAACAATTTAGGGCTAAAGGACCAAAAATGAAACATGACCTAGTGCTGTCTGTGGACTGAAAGTATATGCTGTATCCAAATAAATCAAATTCACTTATATTGAATTATATTTGAACAGAAAATGCTAAAATTCTAAATTAAAAATGAAGATATGTTTCAGTGACATGTTTTTTTTTGTAATATGTATTTGTATTTGATATTTGTTATCAAAGGTTTGAGCATTGGGTTTGGGCAACTCTAGAATAAATGTTTCCATTCATTGCTGACAGCACCGTCTCTCCGTCTTTTAGCATGTCTTTCTTAAGCAGAGGTGCGGTGTTATAATCTGCCGATACTCTACGGTGAATGACCCAAATGAGAAGGTAAGTCAGATAAAATAAGTGTTTTGTATTCATGGATGCTTCTCATTTCTTTAATTGTGCATCCTTGTTTCCTTTCCTCCGTCCTTGCGTGTGCACACTGTGCTGTTTTCACTCTCTTGTACAATTGTTGCTTGAGATTGCCAGTCAAACACAGAAGGTGCACGAGTCACGTCTGTCTTTTGTCAATTGATATGTTGTTGATGACAGAATGGAGGAGTGAGGGAACCATATCTATACGTAGATATAGTAGCAGCGATCTAAGTTGGCCCATGAAACACTCGAGAGCAAGTTGACTGTGCATCTGCTACCTAGTTATTCACATGTATGAATATTTATATCTGTAATAAACTTTAGAAGATAATTTGGTTAGACTTTAATTGAAGGAGTCTATGTTAAAGTCTAATTATAGTGAGCAATATAAATAAACTACATGTACTAAGGTTAGGATTTGGTTTAGGGTTAGTTGCATGTCATTATGCATAATTTATTGTTATTACAAGAGTAACTACATGTAACAGGGACACTGTAAAATAAAGTGTCAAAGTCCCCCTGTAGTCAATAATTTTATCCCTTGAAGCTTATCTTTGATCACCAAAATGACTCAAATGAAAAAATGCCTTAAATTAGCTTGAATGCAACTCTACACCCTTGCTTCATTTAGTATACGCAGAACCATGAATATGCTAATTAGCCCCACCTCCACTCACAGGTCACCCATTCACTCGGCCAACTTATACTGAGGTAAACGCTGCAGAATGGTATCGCTCTTTACAATGTTAGACACGTAACGGTAATTAATATGATTAGCCTTTTGCTTGACTACGTTATCAAACAGCTAATAATGTGTTGCTCATGTTACACAAACTATGTTCCCGTTCGCCATCTTAGACTGCCTTCTAACAATCATCAGAAACGCTTTGAACAACTCAGAACGTCAGTGGAGAAAGGCATATAGTTCATCATAACAACGTTATAAATGCTACATCGTATACATAATTCACCTACTATTGATAAAAGTACCTGATTTTTAATGTCAACAGAAAAATATACCAGGAGAACCTGGTGTCTCTCGAGACTCCCCTGCTTCAGAGCATAGTAATGAAATGCTAAAGCCCGCCGGCACGTTGACGTGATTGGTTACAAGGTAGTTTGTGACGTCAGAAACACTCAATTTCAAACCGCGTTTTTGAGACTGTCTTTGGTTCACTGCAGTTTTAAGGAGAAAAAACTCAGCAATGGTGTTGACTTATGAATGTACACATGGTTTGTCTTAAAGATATAAACAACATTAAACCTTGATTTTTACCACAGGGGGACTTTAAACCCCTAATTTTCACAGGATTTATTAATGTTAGATATTCCTGCATATGTAAATAATTATTGATTCTTGGATGTAAATGATTATTGATTATCAACTCTTGTAAATGTTATTCATCTTCAGAGAAGCCTACTATAGATATCTTTGGTTGTTACATGGAGTTTGTGGTTTCTCATCTCATTTGTTGTCATGGTTTTATGTTGTCCTCCTTTGGTTGGTATAGTTACTTATTTAGATTTCCTTAATAATGATTGTGATTTAATTAAAAATGATTGTATAAACCATATTTCATTAACTGAAGTAATGTTCATAAAAAAAATTACTAAAATCATTTATCTTATTTTTTTACCTTTATAATACTCATACTGACAACCACCTTAAAGGGATAGTTCACCCAAAAATGAAACTTCTGTCAGTAATTACTCTCCCTCATGTTGTTCCAACCCCCTAAGACTTTTGTTCATCTTCGGAACACAAATTAAGGTATTTTTGATGAAATCTGAGAGCTGTCTCACTCCTTCATAGACTTCTTGGCAATTTCATTCTGCCGGTCCAGGAAAGTTAGTAAAGAAATCGTTAAAATAGTCCAAGTGACTACAGTGGCTCAACCTTAAGTTTATCAAGTGACAAGAATACTTTTTGTGCGCAAAAACAAAACAAAAATAACGACATTATTCAACTATAAATTTTCTTCTGTGTGGGCTTCTGATGTGAGTTCACGAGAGCACCACCACCATGCATGCGCGAGAACTGAGAAGATGACACTCACGATCATTTGATGGGAAAGTGTGAAAGGTAAGCCATTCATTTTCCGCCATTTTAAGGCACTTTTACGTTTTCTCGTTGGTTTCTCAAGATTTGGACATCCAGGAAATGCACACTTTAGAACCATTTTAAACACTACATCTGTGTCATCATCCCAGTTCTCGCGCATGCGTCGTTGTGCTCTCGTGAACTCACGTCAGAGGCCCACACGGAAGAAAATGAATAGTTGAATAATGTCGTTATTTTTGTTTTGTTTTTGCGCACAAAAAGTATTCTTGTCACTTGATAAACTTAAGGTTGAGCCACTGTAGTCACTTGGACTATTTTAACGATGTCTTTACTAACTTTTCTGGACCGGCAGAATGAAATTGCCAAGAAGTCTATGAAGGAGTGAGACAGCTCTCAGATTTCATCAAAAATACCTTAATTTGTGTTCCGAAGATGAACGAAAGTCTTACGGGGTTGGAACAACATGAGGGTGAGAAATTACTGACAGAAGTTTCATTTTTGGGTAAACTATCCCTTTAAGGAGCACACAGGTTCGTACACAAATACAAAAACACCATAATGATAACATGCATGACACTAAAATAATGCAAGAAACATTAATTTAACAAGATAAGAAAACATAAAACCCTTATGCGCACATTTGATAAGAAAACATAGTTATTTAAATGAAAAACCATCAAATGTGAGCTGTTAGAAAGAGAATTCTGGGAACGTCAATTTAAAATTTTTGACTATGATTTTACTGTAAGATGATTTGTTCTTTTTCACTTCCAAAAACTGTACATAACAGTATTTTACTATACAATTACATGAAATATCCCATTAGATCTATTAGAAAGTTTTTCGCCATATAGAGTGAGGGAACTGACCGTTAAGCAATTAACAGGTTTTAACCATAGCATTTTTACGTCTTTTCCCATTAAAATCATATTCAAAATCAAAATTTTGTGACATTTTCAATGAAAATTCATTGATTTATTAGTGAGAGTGATGAGTAGCATCTGAAAAGTTGACCTTTCCAAGATGACGGATGTGTTTGGAACAGTCAAATGAAGTATCTACATATAAATATCCATGGAGGAAACTAAGATGTATCAGTTATTTTGAGAAACACCCCATGTACAAGGGTCAAAATTCTCTTTGCATCACCTTTACACTCCCAAAATCCTATTGCATCCATGTAGCTTTGACGTGCTATTCTCAAACAATCAACTTTTGCCTGGAGGTTGTTTGTTTATGTGTTTTGTGTTTGTGGGTGAATTGGGGTTGTAGCATTATGAGCAAATGGGGAAATATGCTTTGAGTTTAGGTATGTGTTCTTGGGAGACACGTTGCCCAAGGCTCATCTTGACACATGGTTTATTGGCAGACACTTCCTTCAGTTTTGCCATAAATTGTTTACATGTGGCAGACTACATTAGCGAAGCCTCATGCTTTGATGTTTAAGGCCCACTAACATCCACCTTAACACTCATCTAGATCTCCCTATGAGAACTTGTGAATGTTCATTGCACTACATGGAATAGATATTACCTGGACATGGCTAAAGTAGTTTTTGGACCTGTTGTACCTGTTTAATTATGTTGGGTTTTTTTCAGTTCTGCACTTAGAACTTGCTCTCAAAGATTTGTACCTCTTCTCTTTACTTTCTTGTCATCTAAAAAGCAGTGTGTGTTGTGTTGAACAGCTTTCACTTACAGCTAAATGAGCTTTAGTCAGCGTTAGAGCACACACACACTGTGGACAAATCAAGTGTTGACAAAACAAATGTCTTAATCGCTCTGTTCCCTTTTCCTTTCCACAGACCTTTGATAAAATCCTCATTGCAAACAGAGGCGAGATCGCCTGCAGGGTAAGCGAGTGCGTGTGTTCTTCACCAGGAAGGTTCTTTTCAGTGTGTTTATGGCAAAACATTACATTTGTCTTTAGGCCATTTTCATTTTTTATCAGGGTGAAATTCTACATGTGTTGTTTACTTGAAGTTACATGAACTTCCAGTGCAGTTTTATTATTATGAAATATAAACATATATTTTTGTACAGTCAAATGTCTTAATTCTTTTCTTTTCCATTCATAGGTGATTAAAACTTGTAAGAAGATGGGCATCAAGACAGTTGCAGTTCACAGTGATGTTGACTCTAGTGCGGTGAGAAAAAGTAATATTTAAAAGTACCCTAAATATGGACACTAGCTATGTTTCCATCCACCTATTTTTATGCTCATTTTTATTATCGCTTAAAAAATCACTGGATGGAAACGCCAAGATGCGCATAAATTCTAAATATGTGCACAAAAAAACTCATGCGCTCAATTGAGGCAGATCAACTTTTTATCTGATAAGAAGACATGCGCATAAACTACGATTGAAACACATTTGCAGAATCAATCCTTCAATGCGCAAAAAAAAAACTTCACGTGACTTTCTCAATAGAGGATGTGATTGGATAACTGGACTAACCAGTGGACTAATTTCATTGCACAGCAAATGTTGGTTTGATCATTCTGGAATGCCTGAGCCAAAGTCTGTCATTAAAATGATTTGGATTAATTCCCTCCCAGAAGCATCTCGCATGATTGCATTCCCAAACACCAGGCGTCAAGACACAAGGTAACCTGACAGCGGTAATTGCGTTTCGTCTGCGCGGTCTGAGACACTGGTCGTTTATGATGTAGGAAAAAGAGCCACAGTGGCTTCTCCGGTTGCAGCAACTTCCACTTTTATTACAGATATTTTGCACCAATTTCCCAGGAAGTGACGATTTTGTTCTGTTGAAAACATGGATTGGAAAATGCGCTTTATTCACAAATGTTTTATACGATATTCCAATTTTGTGCAAAAGTTAAATTCGCAACTTTGGATGGAAACTTGACTAAATACAGTGAAGCTTAAAAGTCTGACAACACATTTAAAATTTGAGATGCAAATTTAGCTGAAAATCTTTGTTGTACATTCTAGACTCATTAATGTGTTTTATTGAAAGGAAAAAAAAAAAACACCATCATGTGATTTATGTAAAACATCATTGTCTATTAAGCATTAATCATTGTCTTTTAATAGCAATATGCAATTTTTTTTTTCTTCCAGAATTCTTTAATCGGTATTTTAAAACTTTCTCACTAGGAAGCGTTTCAGAATTTCTTTCTCAGGAGTATATTCATTGTTTGTCATTTGATTAAAAATGATTCTCTTCTTGTCATGTAAATGACCTTTGGTTCTGGAATGGCATAAAAAATACAAAGCATTAAAACCAACTTTTGAAATCAAGATAATTCAATGATTTTAAAAAAGATATCTGCATACATACCCTCATGTTGCTATAAACCTGACCACCTTTCCTCTGCGGAGCACAAAGTAAGTTATTTTGAAGAATGTTGGTAACCAAACAGTTGGTGACCATTGTGTTTTATTTAGGGCTGTCAAACGATTAATCGCGATTAATCGCATCCAAAATAAAAGTTTGTTTTTACATAATATATGTGTGTGTGCGGTGTATAATTATTTTCTATAGATAAAGACACACACATGCATGTATATATTTAAGAAATATTTGCATGTACAGTGCTATGCATAAGTGAATACACCCATGCTAAAGTTGACTAAAAAGAGGAATAAAAAATCATATTTTGGAAATTGAACTTAATGCCTTAATTTAAAAAATTAGGAAAAATCCAACCTTTAAGGACACCAATTTTCTTTGTGAATGAATAATGTATCGTAAATAAATAAATGTTCTTCCTTAAAATACAGGGTGCATAAGTCTGGACACCCCTATGTTAAATTCCCATAGAGGCAGGCAGATTTTTATTTTTAAGTATTTTTTTTTTAAATAGCCCCACATCATCACATAGCCTTCACCATACCTAGAGATTGGCATGGTTTTATTTCAGTTAGCCTAAAAGCTAGTTTGATTTGCATTGAGAGATGATCTTATGGAAAGTACCCCATGCCAATCTCTAGGTATGGTGAAGGCTATGTGATGATGTGGGGCTATTTTAATTCCAAAGGCCAAGGGAACTTTATCAGGATGCATAGTATCCTAATTTTTTTTTTTTTTTAAATACTTAAAAATAAAAATCTGCCTGCCTCTACGGGAATTTAACATAGGGGTGTACTCACTTATGCACCATGTATTTTAAGGAAGAACATTTATTTATTTACGATACATTATTCATTCACAAAGAAAATTGGTGTCCTTAAAGGTTGGATTTTTCCTAATTTTTTAAATGAAGGCATTAAGTTAAATTTCCAAAAGATGATTTTTTATTCCTCTTTTTAGTCAACTTTAGCATGTGTGTATTCACTTATGCATTGCACTGTATATACTGTGTATATTTATTTATATTATATATAATTTATATTATATAAATATTTTATATATAAATTACAAATTTTTCTGAAATATATACATGCATGTGTGTGTATTTATATATAGAAAATAACTATACACCGTACACACACATATATTGTGTAAAAACAGACTTTTATTTTGGATGCGATTAATCGCGATTAATCGTTTGACAGCCCTAGTTTTATTGTATGGACAAAATAAAAATGCAGACATTTCTCAAAATATCTTGTATGTTCCAGGTTTGGAAAGAAATGAGTATGAAGAAATGATGACAGAATTTTTAATGTCTGAGTGGACTATCCCTTTAATTTTCCAATTCCTTGCTCAAATTCTTATCCTGATGGTATCATTTAATTAAAATTCTTGTATTAAATTAGAAAAAAATTCTTTTTCACTTTTGGGGTCTCTTTTGGACTCTACTATATTATTATTATTTTATTATAACTTTCACATATAAAAGAAGAGATTACTAATGTAACTGCCCATATATACAGTACAGGAAGACCATTTGAACTGAATAAATAGGTTTGCTAAAGCAGGTTAGTCATCTGGAGGCAGTCTGCTGCTAATATCTAAATTACCCCACTAGACTTTTACAAGCATTGCAAGATAAACCAAAGCTTTTGCTCCTCTCACCTTTATCTTTTCATGGAGTGTAATCCTCTGTTCCCATGATTGATAGCTGTCAGTTTTCTCCCCCTCCTATTCCATATGCATGAGAGTTTGATAGAGGCAGTGTTTTAAACTCTGCTCGGTTCCCCTGCTGTGTTCTGTGCTGGATTGGGGGAATGATGGGGGGGGTTAGAGGTGGGGATCTTTTGCATTTGATTTGCATCCTCCAAAGAGCATCGAAATGAAGATGTTTAAACAGAGCAGTGGGGGATAATCTGGACTCTGTATGGGGGAACAAATTGACATTAGAAGTCCATATACTGACCCCAGGATTGATGTTCGAATATTTTACAAACACGTTCCTAATTTCTTTCTTTCAACCTTTATTAGACATTTTCTATAACACCAAGAAAGATAAATGAATTGATTTAGTAATTTGGTCTTGATATTAAAGTGTTTCATTAAATGTAATGGAACCCACAGGCTATCTCGCATCCTCTCTGGTTAACGGGCTAGGTGCTGACAAAAAAAGAAGTTTATTGGGCTCCTGAAACAAATGGTGGGAAGCCGTCAAGTTTGGCGCTGCTTTAAAAGACTCAGACAGAATACTCATTAAACTCACTGGCAATGAAAACATGTCTAGAGATTTGTCTGTCCAAGACCGTTTTTTGGTAGTATTTATTTCATTTTAATTTAAGATATCAATAAAGTGCAGTGAAATGATCAATTCTTTAGCTAGCCATAAAATGATGAATGTCAGGGTTTGCAGTTAGTGTGTGCTGCTTCAGTCTTTCGGGCTCATTATAGTATCTTGCATCTCTGCTAGATCTTTGAGCGAGCTCCTCCACCTCTGTTTGCGTCACCCTCGTTAAATGTGAGGAAAAACAACTTTGCGTCTCCCTTTTTACACATGTGTGGAGAACATTAGCAGAGAAGCAGCAGTTGGCTAGCGTGCCTTTTCCAAACCTCCCCTGTTGATGCAGTTGTCAATATTAATGCTTCCCCATTGTGAGGTCTGTCACTCAGTCAGCTCACTGTCACAGTTGCTTCACACCGTGTGTGACGACATCTTGGCCACACAAACAATCTGTTTGTGCTTTCTGTGGGATGAACTCACTGGCATTAACAGCAATGAAAATTAGTGTTTAAAATGCTGAGTATTGGCTTTGACAAAAACAACTAATCAAACATCAGACTATGCAAAATCTGGTAAACACACTCTGGTACTTCTCACACATTACAAAAAAAAAAACCATGAGAGCATATTATTTTTAAAACTGCCTATAAACTGAATATTATAAACAGAATTGTAATTTTTTGTTTGTTTTTACATTTCAGCAATTTTACATTTAGCATTTTAACACAACTGGAAAAGCACTTTTTTTTTTTTTTGCTATCCTGAATCTCAAACAGCAGAGCAAGGCACTAGCAACGACAAGATCGTAGATTCGTTTTCCAGCAAACTGAACATGCATGAACTGATTGAAATGTACACCTTCGGCAAACACTGTAATTTTTTACAAACATTCCACAATTTTGTATGCACATTTCACAACACATGAGACTGCCAACACTTTGCAGGCATGTTCATGGGCCTTAATGAGGAAAAAGTGAGAGAATTTCAAGAACAACCATAGGTTACTAGTATTTCCAGCAACTCAAAAACCGAAATGGGTTAAATTGACCTGCTTCATATTATGTGACTTTGCCGATTTTCCTGTGTTTTTTTTTTCTTTTAGGTTCATGTGAAGATGGCTGACGAGGCTGTGTGTGTCGGTCCTGCCCCTACCAACAAAAGTTACCTGAACATGGATGCTATCATGAATGCCGTCAAGCAGACTGGAGCTCAAGCTGTGAGTGTGTGTGTGTGTGTGTGTGTGTGAGGTAAAACACAGGGGACTTTAGCACAGTTGGAGCCTAATCCGTGTTGGTTTAAACAAGGTCATATATTATTAACATGGTGAACTGGTCAATGCTATTATCTATAAACATAACTGAATGATGCAATGTCACCTGTATAACACACATACTTTGGATGCGTAAATCATTTTCTAAAAGTTGTCTCTCTCTTTTGTAGGTCCACCCTGGCTATGGATTCTTGTCTGAAAATAAGGAGTTTGCCAGGAGACTTGTGAGTCTGCCTTTTTCCTGAAAAAAAGTGTTTAGTTAAAGAAAAGAGAAATGGATAGTTGAATATTTAAATGACTTTGTGTTGGAGTTGGGGGCAGAGAAGCCCCTCACTTATTGTTCTACGTCAGCCAGTGTCCCTCCCACACACACAGTTTTTGTAATTAACAGCTCGGACCCCCCAGTAGTAATTTAATTAAAGGTGTGAGTTCTGAGGTGAGAAGATTATTTGCAACCCAAATAAAGGCAGTAAGGCCAAAAGGGTCATTTGATAAAGAGATTCAGTACCACATTCAGTTCCAGTTTCATTATTGCATTAAGGCCATTGCTCTGTTTCTTAGAATGTAGCCAGTGCTGATTGTTAAAAATGAGTGTACTTGCATTACTGTTCAAAAGTTTGGGGTTCAGTCAGTGTTTTCTAATGTTTTTTTTTTTAAAGACTCTTATACTCTCCATGGCTGTATTTATTAAATTAAAAATACAGTAAAACACTGCTCTTCTGAAATATTACGATTCAAAGTAACTTTTTCTATTTAAATATATTTTCAGATGTGTTGTCAAAAGCTGAATTTTCAGCATCATTACTCCAGTCTTCAGTGTCACATGATCCTTCAAAAATCATTCTAATATTCTGATTTGGTGCTCAAGAAACATTTTTTATTATTATAATACGTTACGTTGACATCATGTGCTGCTTAATATTTTTGTGTAAACAGCGGCATATTTGAAATGAACATTTTAACAATGTGAAAGTCTTTACAGTCAGTTTTAAGTTATTTAACGCATCCTTTCTGAATAAAAGTATTTATTTCTTTAAAAAAAAAATCTTACCGACCACAAACTTTTGAACGGTAGTGGAGGTGGTTGATGTTCAAAATCCTAAAGGAGTTATTAAGCCACGTGACTTACAAAATGTTTATGGATATCCTGATCATTTTTCCCTTGCAAAACAATTGAATGGAGACTGGAGCTTCAAAAAAGGACACAAAAAGCACCATAAAATTGGTCCACATGACTTGTGAGCTTTTTAACAATGTGTTGAATTCAGCTTAGTTTTGCGATATTCTTCCCCTCCAGAGAGCTGTTAAAGGATAAATTCTCTGAATATATCAGTAATATATGTAAATGAACAATGTGAATTTTTCATATTCAAGATTAAATCATTCAGATTGGGTTTTGTGAACCAAATCAAAACTTTCCTCATGAACTCTTAAGGTTGCTCTTTGAGCAATGTTGCTGGGCAGTCTTGCCGAGCGATTGTTGCTTGGGCACTTTCCCATTGAAAATGTGGAATACGTTTCTATCTGGATAATTTAGATCGGTTGTGGGCCCTGTGTCTCATCTGGTTGCTCGTTGATGGCAACATTGCCCAGCAACATTGCTCAAAAAGTTGCCCTGTGTATCATCACCTTTAGCTTAGATGGATGATGAGATTTTAGTGAATAATACATTTCAGACTGTTAGACTTTATGCAAAGCCTTTTTAAGACTTTTATATATAACACACAAGCCAAATGGGGTAATTTTATGTTTGTTTTTTTGCATTGTTTTTGAAGTTTGAAAGATCCAGCCCCCTTTTTTTTTTTTTTGTAATAGCATGAAAAAGAGCAAGTATGTTATTCAAGAAAGATTTATTTTGCATTCAATGAAAGTAAATTTAAAGAAAAAAAAAATTTGAAACAACATTGCGGTAAGTAAAGGTTGAATAGAATATAATTTTTGGGTGAACTATCCCTTTAACCCCTGTGTCCCAAAATAATTGAGCCAAGCGCTTCGCATGTGCCAACCTCCAACTGTGCCTCAGTGTTGCCATGGCAACTAAACTCAGAAGCTACCATCTTTTTTTAACCCTTCAATCGATTACGACTAAATAAGGACATGCTTCGTGTCATGGCAGGCCTCAAACACACTCCGAGAGTTCGCATGGGGCCGTCACTCTCTTTTTTTATCTAGATATTTCTGCTTTTTTTTTTTTTTTTTTTAGGATTTCAGATTTCTTCTGCCAGATTTCTTCTTTTTGACGAGTTTGCTGCGTTGTAGAACAGAGAAAAGCGGAACAGACAGAATTTGAGAATAGAGATGAGGGAAGATGACACGCCTCTCTGTTTCTCTACTTGCCTTCTGTTTCTTTTTTTTGTCCATAATAGTCAGTCCTGGTTATTTATTGTATCTGGTGCGTGTATCATCTGTGTTCTGTGTCTCTTACTCTCTTCTGCAGTGTAGTTTAAAACGCGAGACTCTCCTGGCAGAGTTTCCGGCAGCTGTGTTGACGTGCTTGCAAGATCTCCTTTGATATAAATCACATTCAGGCAGGAGGGAAACACACACCGGGCGTCGTCACAGCAACGGCGGGCTCACGTTGATAGGTTGCCTAGAAGTAGTTGTAGATAAAATTTTTAGCTAAAAATCTTAAATAAATGAGCTTTTCTGGTGCAGTTTTAAAGGCTTTCGGCAGAACATCCTACTGTTAATCAACAGAGGCTGTTAAAAATTCATCAGCATGTCAAAATAAGTGTTAAATATTAAGCAGTAAGAGACCCAAATCAGCTCAGCTAAACCCAGATTTGTTTCATGTCTCTTCGAGGTTGTCGACAGCATTGGTGAAGAGGACACCTTTCAATTTGACTGTTATCCTGCGGTGAATAAATCATAAACCACTGGTTTTTAAATCTACAATGGGGGAAATCTGCCTAGCAACACAGAATGAATAGAAGCAGTTTTCTTTGAGGAATTTCTCTGTTTTGGGTTGTATCTCAGTCATTAGTAGGCAAGCAGAAATCATACAAATTCGAATGCATATACTCTACAAATCTACGTTTCCCAGCCCGTATCCATTAACTGTGTGATGTTATTTCAAAAAGTTAAAATGTGTCATTTCTGCGTCACTAGCAGCACCAAATGGAACTGACCCATGGGCTGGAATGAACCAAAGAGAAAAGACAGAGGCTGCATCTGAATATTTGTACTTCCCTAATGTTTGTTAGGTGAAAAACACTATGTGAAAAGATTTGTATGTCCAAGTTCACAGTATTTATAAAGCAGTAGGCAAAAAGTAATTGGATGACCTGCTACTTCTGGCGTGGTGTGGATCCAGTAGACACTTTACTGTCCAGTGAGGTCAAGGCAGAGGATTTTTGGTATGCCAACTGACACTGTGGGTCACATGACAGTGACAACATGGCGCATGTCCAAATTTCTTTCATACTTTATAGAACGTCATGAAGTACATACTCTGAGATTTCAGATGCAGCTTGTGATGGTCTATTGTGATTTGAATTAAGATTTGAAAAAAGGAATACCTCTGGTCACTCTCATTTCCTTGCCAATAGTTTATGCAAAATTCAGTTTAAAACTATTCAAACAAACAAGATTTTAATTGAATTGCATAAAAAGAGCAAAAGGTTTCAGAATCAATTGCAACCATTTAAAAAAAAAACAAAAAAAACCTTTACTGTCTGTAACAGCATTGTTTCAACCAATGTTGTGAGTCTGGAATACCTTTTTGACTTGATTAATGGCAGGCGGTAGCAAAGTATGCAACTTCAGTCTGAAAAAGTTGAACCGTTTGAAACAGTGTTGTGGTGCTGTTGGTGATGCAGAACCTTGAAATAGACATAAATAATTTTTTTTTTTTAAATTGATTGCTAATAATAGTACTTTAATCTCTGGTTAATCTGTTTTACCATGACTAATCACATTTTCCCCTAGAAAATCTGTGCAGAAAGCAGTCTGATTGTGTGTGAGCTTACAAATGAGACAGGAGCGTCATAGTAATGCATCACTTACAGAAAATAGTAAATGCGATGATTCACAGACTTACAGAAAGTGGTAAAATCATAAGCACTTTCATTTAAACCTTATGCTTGCCTCATGTTATATATTAAGCTATTAGAAGTTTTTGTTTTAATCTTGTATTTTCCCGATATTTTCTTCCAGCTTGCCCTATATACTTAATTGCTTTGGATAAAAGAGTTTTGCTATATGAATAAAAGTAAATAATTAGTTTCATTAGCAATCCCCCAACCACATCTGTACCTGTTCAGTTCTCTCTACCTTTCCATCCCCCAGTCACTCTTTTACATTTCCCTATACGCATGCGCACACACAGATGAGTGGGCCATCCATTGCCTTCTGTGTGTGTGTGTGTGTGGAAATGAAGATGTCATTACATTAGCAGTTGAATAGCGATACCCCCCACATGAATAAGAGGCGAATGAGCCCCCCATCCTGAATAGCTGCCCCCTCTGCCCGACTGTTAGTACAGTTTTACGCAGCGCAAACGATTGGCCAGAGCCCCTGGGCATGCGCAGCTTCAGCCTAGAGAGCTCTGTTAGGATTACCTCTACAGCCTCTTTAGCATCTTAAAAGAGAAGCGCTTTTCAATGGCAGAGTTTGAGTGGAGTGTGTGCGTGTGTGTTTTCATGCCTTTTCACTCTTTGGATGTTGTCCTGAACAAGATGTTTTCATTATCCTGGTGTTCTCTTGCTCACGTGCGCAGCTGTACACAAGTTCTCGACACTTCTAGTGGCTCACACTCTTTTTACTGTTGTTGTAGTGGGTTGCTGGTTGTTTAGCCATTTAAATGTACCACATGCACAAATACACATGAGGGAAGTGTAAAAATGAACAGAAGGAGGAGAGAGAGAGAGTGAGTGACAGCTGAATGGGCCCAACCGTTTTATTGGATTTAATTTTCCAGAGCCTGACAGAGACACAGACAAGGATTTGAGTGAAAGGTCTCTAGCATGACGGGGCCGCTGTAATTTGCCAGTGCATATCACAAATAAACAGTGATATTGTGTCCCATTTATGCATTTTTTTATTTTTATGTCCCCTGTTTGGGTGGTTTTTTGTTGTTGTTTTGTTTTCTAGTTTTTTTTTGCTTTGTAGTTGTTGTTTTTTTCTTTATAGATTTATTTTTTTCTTTTTATTTCATGTCCCCTGTTGTTTTGTTTTATAGTTTTGTTTTCTAGGATTTTTTGCTTTCTAGTTTTATTTTATTTTATTTATTCATGTCCCCTGTTTTGTCTTGTTTTTTTGCTTTGTAGTTTATTTAATTTAATTTCCTATTTTATTATCTCTTTTATTTATTTTTTACAGTGAAATTGTGAATCATTTATATATTTTTTCATTTCATGTCACCTGTTTTGTTTGAATGTTTTGTAGTTGTTTTTTTTTTGCTTTCTAGATTTTATTTCATTTTAAAGCACAATTGTTTTCAGTACTTTTTTAAAACTTAATTTGTTTAAAATAGAAAACTGTCGGTAGTTACTTCAAGGTTTCGATCAAGTTGTTTGTGCACGTGAACTTCAGATTCAGTGAAAAATAAACTTCCATATGGGTTTTCTCTACTTTATAGTTTTAGTGATTTGAAATGGACTTCAGTTGATTACAGAAGTTAAATTTGTTGACACCTTAGTTTTTTTTTTTTTCCCAAGCACTTGTCAAGAACAAACAGATCACTTTTTTTTGCCTCATTTAGATTTATCCTTTATCTCATGACACCATGGGTCCAGTTGGAGCTGAAAGAGTCATGGGGTCAAATCCCTCTTTTAATTACAGAGCTCCGTGGCTTCTGCGCGCCTCAGGCATACTATCTGTAGTATATTAGCCAGGAAGCAATAGCCTCCCGATTCTCGAGACTAACAAAGGAAAGAACAGATCTCCTTTTTCCCGTTCTTTTTTCTGGCTTCGTTATTTAGATGCATGTTTCTGCGGGCATTACCCGAAGCTACCTTTCCTCACTTCACCAGAGTTGATGCCCTGGGCTGGGGCCTGTTTTTGTGAAGGGATTTGGTTCCCCTGGCAACAAAAGTATGGTAGCTTACCTCTTTTGAGGTCGAGAGATTTAGATATTCAAGATGTCAATATGCCGTGCGTGACCAGTGCTCGTAGTAATAGTTTACTATTACTACTGTTTCAAGTATGTTTATCTTACATGTAGGCCTATCTGTCAATAAAAATAATAATTCATAAAGAAATGTCACAGTTTCTATTTGTTTACAAAATTAATTTCAAGTATATAATCATAAATCTTTCTATATATGCTGCTGTTCAAAAGTTTGGGGTATTATACGTTTTTGAAAGAAGTCTCCAATGCCTCTCTAACAGTTGTACTGCTTAATATCTTTGCTGAAATGGTAATGACATTTTTAGGATTCTTAGATGAACAGAATGTTCAAAAGAACAGCATTTATTTAAAGCAGAAATCATTTGTAACATTTTAAATGTCTTTGGTGTCACTTTTGGTGAGTTTAATGCATCCTGGCTTAAAAAAAGAAAAGAATTATCTTAATGAAAAAAATATCTTACGACCCCGAAGTCTAGTGTAAGTTCTTCAAGATCATGAGAGATATACATCAGTCAAGTGTGTCCAAACTTTTCACTGATACTGTGAAAGGTTAAAAAGTGGAATCCGGTGTCACCTGATGCACAGTGGTGTATTATAACCAAAGAAGTACATCTGGATCACATAATGTGCAGGTGTGTTGAGGTTTGATGTAGGAGTAAAAGCAGGGTGCGTGTGTTATGATGTAGGATCTGATTATCTCGGAGTCATGCGAGCCGTGCAGTGAGACGTGACATTTTCTGATTGTTGCCTTAATGCATTTGATGCCTATGGTCTTGATTTGTAAGTAAGATCTCCTCGGAATAAATAACTTAGATGACATAAAATGTGCCTTATTATAAATTCTTTCTCTACAGGCGGCCGAGGGGGTGACCTTCATTGGTCCTGACACGCATGCCATCCAGGCCATGGGGGATAAGATCGAGAGCAAACTCATCGCCAAAGCTGCCAAAGTCAACACCATCCCAGGCTTTGATGGAGTAGTCAAGGTCAGATATTATTTATTTGTTTTTATGTTTGTCCTCAGTCTTTTCCCAAGAATTCCTCACATCACACATGCATGTGCTGTTTATCTGATGAAAACGTCTTGCAAATATATGTGTAATGAAATGTTCAGCCCAGCACAGATGGGTGGTATATCGGAATTACAAAAATGATTCTAGTGGAGCTAAACAAAGAATCTTGCTGAAATGGAGTATACTACATGTGTTGCAGACAACAATATACATATGCTATATAGTTTATAATATAGATTGTATTTGTAATACAGTACATACACTGCCATTCAAGCTCTGCATTTATTTGATCAAAAATACTTAACTTGAAATAGTATCACAATTTAATTTTTTTTTTTTATGATTTTAAAATGTAAATTTTAATTTATTTGTCGTTTAATGATGTCATCTACATACTGGCTTGTTCTTGTACAAAAAGCCCACTATTTTGGTAGTATGTTTGTTTTTTTATGATATGCAGTGATTTCAGGTGTAACTTAAGAAAGCTTGTTCAGACGCATTTTACTAGGACTTTGCACAATTGCTCATTCATCCAAAAAAGTAATTGACTCGTCGGCGGGTTGGTGTTTAACATATGTAAAACGACTCTTGGCATATAGCATCAGCAGTTTGTGCTGCCCAAGTCCATTGGCACATCACAATGGGATGGATTTTGTGGACAGAGGAGCTTTCCTCCTCCTGTCGCCATGTATTGAACAAGCGCAACTGCAGTCATGCGAGCCGCGACTAGTCAGAACAGACCCAAAGCGTCGACTAGTGGCAGAAATAATCTAATAGTCAGTGCAACTCCTGTCATTTATTGTAGGAGTTAAAGGCTGCATAGGAGTTAAAGTCTAACAGAAAAACTTTGTAAAGCAGAGACGATTGTTGTTGAAAGTACACACTGTGATATTCATCACGTAACAAATTCTCCTATAGACCTCGTTTTGTGTTTCGTTCCATTAAGTTATACACTATAATTTAAGTTTAAATAATAAGTTTGAGGTTTTTAAAAGAAATTAACACTTTTATTCAGTAAGGATGCATTAAATTGCTCAAAAGTGATAGTAAAGACAAGATTTCTATTTAAAAAAATGTGCTTTTGAACTCGCTGTTCATCAAATAATCCTGAAAAGAATGTATCACGGTTTGCCAACATGGGTGATAATAAGAAAATGTTACTTCAGAACAAAATCAGCATATTAATTGATTTCTGAAGGATCATGTGACACTGAAGCCTGGAGTAATGATGCTGAAAAATCATCCAGCCATCACAGTACAGTACATTACATTACGTTTTAAACTTATTTTAAATTTATTTCACAATATTACTATTTTACTGCGTTTTTGATCAAATAAATGCACCCATGGTGAACATAAGAGACTTATTTCAAAATCAGTAAAACTGACCCCAAACTTTCGTACAGTAGTGCTTCTATTTTTATATGCCACTTGTTCTGTTGAAAAGCATACAACAAAGCTCTTGACCACAATAAAGCTACATATCAGTCCTCCGAAATGTCTTTAAACTATTCCAATGTCCCCTCCCCCACTCATCCCCTCCTCCTGCATGCTGTTTAAATGGCCTTTAATGGCCGTGTGGTGGCCGTTTTGACACTTCCTGAGCTGATAGGGCTCTATAAAGCAAAGATGTGCCGCATGACACTCTGATTGTATGGGCATTACCATCTGTGAACACCTCCTCAACGACCCTGATAACATCAGCACACTGATCACAGTCTGACTCTCACACACACGCAAAAATCTCCCCTTTAGTCCCTTCTGCTGGATTTCTCACCTTAGCTTAACTTCATTTAATGCTAGTGTAGAACTCAGCTGCTAATGTATTTTGATGTCTGGTGAGAAATAGATTTAAATAGTTGTTTCACTATTTCAATAATTGTTTGTCAACAATTATTTTGTCGCCATTTTCAGCCCTCAGAGATTCGCAGTTGCATAATTGCAACAATTGTTTAAAGCAATTAAATATGACCTATTTGTTACTAAACACAGCAGCTTGCAGTCTGAAAGGAATCACAGTAGCATTTTTTGGCAGGAAAATATGTGCAATTTGATTCTCTCAGCACAACATTGCCCACTGACACAGCTGTTGACTTTTTCAGATCAATTTTGCAGTCTTCCAAGTATTTGACCAATATTTTTTTTTTCCTTTTTTTTTTTTTTAAACGGGGAACATATTAGAAATATAAAAAAATAGTTTCAGAAATGTAATAGTGGGCCTTAATTGTAATTTTTTGTGTGTGTGTTATTTATACAGCAAAACAAATTAGAGATAAACTGTTCTAAATGAATTGGCTTAAAACCTAGTGAATTTTCTACATAAAGGCCCTGATATAGTTCAAGTGAAATCGAAGAGTGAACTGGCATGACGTCATTTCGAACAAAATCAGGCCAAAATGAAGTTTGTTTTGTGTTTGTTTCGGGAGTTCGAAACGGCTTGGCTGTGTCTCAAATCGCCCCATACCCTCATTCACTATTCCCTACATTAGTCCACTAGTTCACTTGAGGGAATGTAAACGAGTGAGTGAATTCGGACACTGAACGCTCCGGAAGGGCTGCCGCTTTTGCATGGTTTGTGCTTTAAGTATTATTTGAAACTCAGCAAACTGGCAGCTCCAGTTGTAATGAAAACATTTATCTTGAACTCTGTCATGGAAACTAGCATGTATAAACCTTAATTAAATCATAATCAATTAAAAAGGAATGCATACCTGTATGATATTACGCTGTAACTATATTGGATCAGCGGTTTGGAAAATGAATGGAGGATTCACCTGCGGGCGCCATCTTCTGGTCAGACGCGGGAATTCATACACACAGTGCATTATAGATATTCTTTAGCCATTGAGCATATTGAATGAGTCCACTCGATAATGTCCACTGGTTTCAAACACCTCTACAAATGGCTGTCCCCTCAAATAGTGCCCCGTTTAAGGGTAAAGTGGCGATTTCGGACACCGCCTTTGCCAAAGCAAACTTTCCAGAAAGGTTTTTGGTCTTTGTGGAAATCTTCTCCGGTTCATTTCTTCTGTTCAGTCCCTCGAGGTCCTACTGGAGAGCCGCTTTATTGTAGAAAATGTTACTGAAATTCTAATTGAAAGAGACATTGGCACTGTTTTTCATGTTTAATACTGTTGATCTGCTTGCTTTTAAACAATCTATTTTATGAAGTGGTATTTGCATAAATGTGACGACTTTACCGGAGCGCCGCTTTGCAGAGCTTGTGCAAACATCCACATTGCTATGATCAGATGCTTTCTTATCTACTGTTTTCTCATCGCTGCCATTTTTGTTGTGTGTTTATTTTGTCATTAAAAGAAAAGCGCGAAGCAGCGTAGACGCATCAGGATGTTTGCTAACAGTTTACCGCTACTCGTGTATTTCAAACTTCTTTTTACACCAAATTGAAGAACAAAAAAGAACTTGGGCGTGAGCATATCAGAGCCATAAGAGTTTCTTCAAGTCACTTTAGTCACTGATGTCTCAGGCAATTATTTATAATTAATTTTAATAATATTTTATTTTCGTCACATGATTAAACATTTTAGATCACATTTAAAGTGAATTTAAAACCCTTGAAGATTTTTTTCTTTTGCCTTTAAAACCATTTCCCTTCTTATCAAATGCCTTTATTTATAGATTTTGTCAAACCCTTGTCCCAGAGCCAGACTCTGGCATCCAATCTTGAAACTTAAAATTTTTCCCCCAAATATTATAACTTTATTTTACACAAACTATTACTGCCCTTCAGTTGTGGAATCATTTCCACCACTACCAACAATTCTGCCCTTAAAATAGTTTCAAAGGTTAGTGTACTCGGTAAGTTTCAGCAAAGATGTGAGGGTAAATTTCACTTGTGAATGGCATATTTTTATTGCATTTCAAATAAAGCTGTTATTTTGTCATTATGCAATAAGTACGATAATATTTCGTTGTATTTCAGATGCTATGAAATTATCTTTAAAAAAATCAAACACCCCCATTTACGCCACTTTAATATATACCACAATGCATTACTCAATTAATAAATTGACATTTTATAGAAATCTTCTTGTCCTTTGACATGTGTGTCCTCATTGTTAGTATACAGTTAAACTAGACAGACTGTGAAAAATATAATAGTGGCTTTAGAAAATGAACTCGGGTCCAAAAGTTCCTATAGCTGAAACGTGCATCAGTCCTTTGGTTTCTTATGGTTAAAACCATTTGACATAATTATCGTCAATATGACTTCTTAATCAGGTGATTTTTGGGAAAATCTGATCATTTGCCCTTAAATTACAATAACTGTCTAGGTAGTAAAAACAATTATGCTATGTAGCTCCCTCTGCTGGACTAGAAGAGGGAACTGAATTATCTTACCTGCTGCAGGCCATCACACAAACAGATACACATGAACTAACGTTATGTTTATTTTTTATTCAAGGATGCAGAAGAGGCTGTGAGAATTGCAGGAGAAATTGGTAAGCGTGTTTATAATGTAGACATTTTGTCGTAGTTTGCATCTATTAAGAAAAAGGTCATGTAGTAAATAAAGCCAAGTCAGAATTTGTGTCCATCTCTTGCAGGCTACCCTGTTATGATCAAAGCGTCTGCTGGCGGAGGTGGGAAAGGGATGAGGATCTCCTGGAATGATGAGGAAACCAGGTGAGACGTGAGGAAACATGATTGAGGGACATTTTTAATACTAAAGGATCACAGACATCTGATCACTAGACAGACCGTGAGACCTTTGTGGAAGTTTTCTTTGGAGAGAGTCGGCCTAAGGTTCTTTTCAAGCTTTAATAAGCTTTATGAAATTAATTCGTTAATTAAATTAATTAGTTTTTCGGTCAGCGCTACAGGGAATTGTACAGTTTTACAGCTTAAGCGACAAGGCTCTTATATTATCATGTTTCATTTTGTAATCCACATTTACATATTACCATTTACAAATCAACCCCTTAGATCTCTCTCTCTCTCTCTCTCTCTCTCTCTCTCTCTCTCTCTCTCTCTCTCTCTCTCTCTCTCTCTCTCTCTCTCTCTCTCTCTCTCTCTCTCTCTCTCTCTCTCTCTCTCTCTCTCTCTCTCTCTCTCTCTCTCTCTCTCTCTCTCTCTCTCTCTCTCTCTCTCTCTCTCTCTCTCTCTCTCTCTCTCTCTCTCTCTCTCTCTCTCTCTCTCTCTCTCTCTCTCTCTATATATATATATATATATATATATATATCTGTCTGTCTGTCTCCTTCCCTTCCTTATCTTTTTTTTTGTTCTTGGGAATATTAATAAAAACGTCAGAGGGACATGTTGCTATTAATTGTGTCTTTTGTTGCCGTAGGCTGAAGCCGGGCTTTTGTTTAAGCTTTAATTGGATTTATCTTGAGCGGCAAAACAGTCACTCAGAGCAATTCAGTAGAGAGAGAGAGAGAGATAATCTAAGGGGTTGATTTGCAACAGTTACAACAGCTACTTGAACCGACTTCCAGACAGTTTAGCTAATCTGAGGAAGATCTAGTAGTTCAGTCAGTCATTCTTCTTTCATTTGTATATAAGCAGACATGAATGGGACGTCCAAAGTTAATAATAAAAACACTATTCTAACTCTAAACAAAAGTTATTGACAAACAAGTAGTTGATGTACAGTGAAATGTGAAAATAAGAACATGTGGATCAAAGTATGTTAAAGTTTGTTTAGGTTTATGAATTAAAATGGTTGATTATGTTATTAGAATGCAATGTAGTTTTATGAAGCTTTATGTTTTGTTTCAGGGAAGGCTTTCGTTTCTCCTCTCAGGAGGCAGCATCTAGTTTTGGAGATGATCGTCTGTTGATTGAGAAGTTCATAGATAACCCCAGACATATTGAGATTCAGGTATTTACTGGATAAGACCACCTTGCTTGTGGATGCGAACAATTAGTCATTCTTTTATAATGTAAGCATAATAGTATAGTCATCAACATGTATGCAGTGAGCCAAAAATGGTCCTTTAGTCCTTTCCTTTAGTTCCTTTAATCAATAATCAACTTTTGCAGCTAGATAACAATCTGGGCATTCTTTCAGCCAGTTTAATGAGTTTTTCAATAGTCTTCAATGAGTTCCTATATACAGTACCATTGAAAAGTTAGGGCTGGTAAGACTCTTTTGAAAAGTCTCTTATGCTCACCAAGGCTGCATTTATCGATCAAACATACAGTAACATTGTGAAATATTATTATAATTTAAAAATGTTCCTGTAATCAAAGCTGAATTTTCAGCATCATTACTCCAGTCTTCAGTGTCACATTATCCTTCAGAAATCATTCTAATATGCTGATTTTGTGCTCAAGTAACATTTCTTATTAATACCAATGTTGAAAGCAGTTGTACTATTTAATATTTTTTTTGTGGAAATTAGAAATGATGAAAAGGAAGAAAAACAGTTAAATGGGCACTACCTGTATTAGGATTAAGATACCCCTTACCAATTCATTCAATCATTAATTTATTAATTCTTTCAACAGTTCATGCATTCATTCATTTATTCAACAGTTCATGTATTCATTAATTCATTCAAAATATAATTCATTCAGCAGTTCATTCATTCATTCATTCAACTGATCATACATTCATTCAACAATTCATTAATTCAACAGTTCATGCATTCATTCAACAATTCAATAGTTAATTCAACCATTCATTAATTAATTCATTAATTCATACAAGTTCATTCATTCATTCAACAGTTAATTCATTCAAACATTCATTAATGTATTTAACAATTCATTCAACAGTTAGTTCAACAGTTAATTCAATCATTCAATCATTCATTCATTCATTCATACATACAACAGTTTGTTCGTTCATTCAACAGTTCATTCATTCATTCAACAGTTATTTCATTCATTCATTCATTCATTCATTCATTCATTCATTCATTCATTCATTCATTCATTCATTCATTCATTCATTCAACAGATCAATCAATCAATCAATCAATCAATCAATCAATCAATCAACAATTCATTCATTCATTCATTTAACAGTTAATTCATTCAGCAGTTCAATCAATCAATCAACCAACCAACCTTTCATTCATTCATTCATTCATTCATTCAACAGTTATTTCATTCATTCATTCATTCATTCAACAGTTAATTCATTCAACAGTTCAATCAATCAACCAACCTTTCGTTCATTCATTCATTCATTCATTCATTAAACAGTTATTTCATTCATTCTTTCAACAGTTAATTCATTCAACAGTTCAATCAATCAACAATTAATTAATTAATTCATGCATTCATTCATTCAACAGTTGATTCATTCAACAGTTCAATCAATCAATCAATCAACCAACCAACCAACCTTTCATTCATTCATTCATTCATTCAACAGTTATTTCATTCATTCATTCATTCAACAGTTCAATCAATCAACAATTCATTCATTCATTCATTCATTCATTCAACAGTTATTTCATTCATTCATTCATTCAACAGTTCAATCAATCAACAATTCATTCATTCATTCATTCATTCATTCATTCATTCAACAGTTATTTAATTCATTCATTCATTCATTCATTCATTCATTCATTTAACAGTTAATTCATTCATTCAACAGTCAATCCATCCATCCATCCATCCATAATGGTTATTACCCAAAAATGTGGAATAGAATACGAGAGGTTACCTTTTTGCTTGTAGGAGTTTTTTTTTATTTGATGTAGTTGTTAAAGGGTTAGTTCACCCAAAAATGAAAATTCTGTCAGTAATTACTCACCCTCATGTTGTTTCAACCCCGTAAGACTTTCGTTCATCTTCGGAACACAAATTAAGATATTTTTGATGAAATCTGAGTGCTGGATCAGTCCTCCACAGGCTTATGGACACCTTAACTTACTGGCCCAGAAAATGTATTAAAGACATTGTTAATATAGTCCAAGTGATTCCAGTGGCTCAATCTTAAGTTTATAAAGCGACGAGAATACTTTTTGTGCGCAAAAACAAATACGACTTTATTCCACTTTTCATTTCCTTCTCTCTGGACCTCGAGTTTTTTTTACGTAGTGTTTAAGCGTAGCGCGTCTGTGTTTCACGTCACCACGTATCACACATGACCAGAGTCGGCCAATAGTGAGCCTACGTGGTGACGTGCAACACAGACGCGCTACGCTATTACACTATGTAAAAAAACTCGAGGTGAGCTTTGTAAAAAAAAATTAAGATTGAGCCACTGGAGTCACTTGGACTATATTAACAATGTCTTTAATACATTTTCTGGGCCAGCAAGTTATAGTGTCCATAAGCCTGCAGAAGGACTGATCCAGCTCTCAGATTTCATCAAAAATATCTTAATTTGTGTTCCAAAGATGAACGAAGGTCTTACGGGGTTGGAACAACATGAGGGTGAGTAATTACTGACAGAATTTTCATTTTTGGGTGAACTAACCCTTTAAGGATCGGGGCTAGTAACCAGCAGGTTGTTGGCTCTACTCCCAGGAAAAGTGAGTCTTGAGTCGTCGTCATTGTACCGCTAAATAACCACTTAACCTCAGGTTGCACATTCCTTCTCTGCTGATGGAAAATAAAAATTCAACATTCTATAACGTTCCTGTAGTTTAAACCATAGAGCATGGCGCTATCAATGCCAATGCCAATCGATTCCTTGAGAATGCATGAATAGATAAATGTATACCTTGATTGCAAAGTAAGTCACTTTAGATAATAGCAACTGCCAAATGCCAAATGCACCAGTAAATGGGATTCAGTTCTAGATTCTAAAGCTAGATGCATGACTAGGACATAGTACACAGTGTGGATATTTGTGCTAATGGCTTCCATTCTGTTTTCTGCAGGTGTTGGCGGACAAACATGGCAATGCACTGTGGCTGAACGAGAGAGAGTGCTCCATCCAGAGAAGAAACCAGAAAGTGGTGGAGGAAGCACCCAGGTTTGTTTTAATTTGTTTTTGTATTTATTTATTTTATTAATCTAAAGTCGACCCGAGAGTTGTTAATATATGGTACCAAAGTCTCGATGCGAGGTGTGAGGCTCTCACCCCTGAAGAAGGGGAAAAAATAAATAAAAAAATTAAAATTAAATAAAAAATATTGAATAAAATCTTGAATTAAAAGTGTGGACAGCAAGCATCTCATTTACATTGCTATAAGTTTGTGTGTCTGTTTAGCACCTTTCTGGACCCTGACACTCGAAGAGCGATGGGAGAGCAGGCCGTGTCTCTGGCTAAAGCAGTGAAATACTCCTCAGCTGGCACTGTGGAGTTTCTTGTCGACTCCAAGAAGAACTTCTTCTTCTTGGAGATGAACACACGTCTACAGGTTTGTATGTGCATGAGTATGTTTGAAGCACATCCTTTTTGCTTTCTTGAAATATCATTACATTATATTCAGGGTTTGTAATTAACACTTGCCACCCCACCAAATGCAGGTGATAGTCAACCATGTTGGGTAAAGACTGATTCATTTTGCTGCGCCATTCACATAGTTTTTCATTAAATTACATTTAAACAATTTGATACTGACAGTCACCCTAGGCTGAAGATAAATGAACTTTTGCCAGCATACTAGTGATTAGATTCGCTGTTTAGATTCAACTTGAGTATGTGAATAAAGTTTAGTTCGGTATTCTGACTTTTGTAAGGAAACAACTGATCACTTTATGAACTGACAAACACATACAGTAGCGTATGCGTACAGTCGAATGCTTAGCATTTCAGTATACTCCATGTGATAGCGTGTGCGAAGCTATGCTGTCGAAACATGCACTAGAACGTTTCATCTTTGTCCAGTGTCTGTGCTATTTTTCCCAGAAGTTATTACTGATAAACATGTTTTAGTACTCTTTTACACTAAAGTTGCGGGTGTCTCTTAACTCCCTCAAACAAGAGCATAAGAAACAGCGTTTATGGAACAGTTCATATCAGACTTTGTTGCTGATTTGAAATCTGTTATTTAAGTGCGAGTTCAGCAAGCAGTTTTTGAGATTTCAGCATTCCCACATTTAAGTAGATAGGACTTTGGTCTTGGATGCCCGAAAGGCCCAGAGGCGTTGCAAATATGGCTGCTGAGTGAGCAGAATTTCCTTAAAAGGGATTTTGGTTGTAGATTTTTTTTTTTTTTTTTTTTTTTGGAGCCTTAAATTAGCTTTGCAATTTGTCTGAGCACCCATTAACGACAAGGCAGACTGTCTGCATGAGAACTCTGTAAGGAATTCTGTCTGTCCTTGCCATTAGAAAAAAAATATACCTGACACTTAACAAGATGTAAACTTTGAAAAAGAGCTTTACATTTACATTTAGTCATTTAGCAGACGCTTTTATCCAAAGCGACTTACAAATTAGGACTAAATTAAGCGAGTCATCATGAGGAGGCAAAAACAGCGCAAGAAGTGCTCAAGATACAAAGTTCAGGCATTATTCAGAGTAGCATAAGCCCGATAAGTGAGGTTTTAAAGGGAAAGGGAAGGTTTTTATTTTTATTTTTTTATGAGGTTAAGTGCTCACGGAAGAGATGGGTTTTCAGCTGTCTTTTGAATGTTGCCAGGGATTCTGCATTCCGGATGAGGGTGGAGAGAGCGTTCCACCAGCATGGAACTGTGAATGAGAATGTTCTGGAAAGTGATTTTGTGGCTCTCTGTGATGGAACCACGAGACGTCGCTCTTTGACCGATCGTAGGCTTCTGGTAGGGATGTAGACTCGTAGGAGTGAGTGAAAGTAGGAGGGAGCTGAGCCTGTGATAGATCTGTAAGCAAGCGTCAATGCCTTGAACTTGATGCGAGCAGCGAGAGGTAGCCAGTGCAGAGAGATGAACAGAGGAGTGACGTGGGCCCTCTTGGGCTCGTTGAAGACAAGACGAGCTGCAGCATTCTGGATCATCTGTAGAGGTTTAGTTGCACATGATGGAAGTCCGGCCAGAAGAGCATTGCAGTAGTCAAGCCTAGAAATGACCAGGGCCTGGACGAGAAGTTGTGTTGCATGCTCAGTTAGGAAAGACCTGATCTTCCTGATGTTGTGCAGTGCAAACCTGCATGATCGAGCTGTCTTTGAAATGTGATCTGTGAAGGTCAGCTGGTCATTAAACGTTACTCCAAGATTTCTGACCGACCTTGATGGGGTGATTGATGATGATTCTAGCTGGATAGTGAAGTTGTGCTGTAGAGACGGATTGAGCTGCAGGTGATGTTCCTTCATCCAGCTTTAATTTATGCCATGGAACAACTGCATTGCATGTAGAAATTCAAATAAATATGAAGTTCAATTATATGTGAAGTTCAATTACATTAACAACTTTGACATCAAACACACACACACCTTTTAAAAGATTAAATTTAATGGAATTGGGAATATTGTAATTAACATTTCTTGTGATTATGCTTTTGATTGCTCTCACTAAATATCCAGGCCCGACATCAATGATCCCCTCCATAGATATTTCTGATGTAATTATGCCAAAGCTGCTTGATTTCCCGCTTCTTTTTTTTTTATTAACAGAAACTGGGAGTACATGTATATTAAAATGAACCACAATTCATTTTGTGATTCTAGAATTTAAGAACTGCATTTTCTTTAAAAAAAAAAAAAAAACGAAAGAAGAAAAGAAAGATTTTAGTTACAATTTTTATTTATATTAAAGTTTAGATTATTGATATAATAATAATAATAATAATAATATATTAATTTAAATTCATCGCGTGGCCTTCTTGGAAGTTTTTGAGTTGGATGACCGTGTGACTGTATTTAAAGTGTAAAATTATTTTAATATGTTCCTTTAGGTTCACATATAATTTGAATAAAGTTTTTGCACAAAAATCATATAGGCATAACAAATATTTTCAACCCTCTTTCTGACCCTCTGTCTTGTAATGATCTGTTTTTAGGGGCCGGCTCCTTTAAATAAATTCTTTGGTTAAGCTATGAACTTGCAGGATGTTTTAATGGTACATCCAACAAGTCCTCTTATATGTCATTTCTATTTAACAAGTCTAGTACACAATCTTGATCTTGTCACCTCTCTAGAACCCAGAGCCACAGAGGACATCAAAGTGTCTATAAAGCTCATTAGTGTGGACCTCCCAAAGGGAAACAGGCAGAACATGGAGAGGGGCCATGCCGCTCTGGGCAGGAACACGTTTTAATATTTCCGCTCAGGGTTAATGAGTAGTTGTTAGTGGCGCTGTCTGGTTAACAAGAGGCTTTTAAACACCTATGTTAGCGTTTGAGTGCGTTTGGTGGGAGACGGTTTGCAGCGTTTTAACTGGTGATTGATTCCCTTTTTTTTTTCTCCAGTAAAATGAAATCGATGCAGTATGTACGGTTACATTTGTACACAGCAGTCCCTGTATTATTTTAAGATGTTAGTGAGTGTGTCCTTCTCTCCCAGGTGGAGCACCCCATCACTGAGTGCATCACAGGACTGGATCTGGTGCAGCAGATGATCCGCATCGCAAAGGGTTACAAACTCCAGTACAAACAGCCCGACATACCCATAAATGGCTGGGCTATCGAGAGCAGAGTCTATGCTGAGGTAAACCAACAAGCAATGAAATGCTTAATACAGTGTGTTCTTAGTATTTTTGATATTAGTCATGGACTGACGTTTCAGTTGGTTATAATCTCAAATACCTACAGATAATGGTGCCCTCATGGCTGGGTAACTGAGTATAAACAGTCCTGTTAAAAAGAGTGATATGCTTCATAAAAAACATTTGTTTTAAGATGCTGATTTATATATTTTGCTTCAGTATGCCAGTAGAAAACTTTAATTTTAGATTTCCCATCGGGTCTGGGCTTACATGAATTGGAGCAGTTGAGACAGCCTAAATCCATAGAACTGTCGCAACTTTTCCAGGATGCTTAACAACCTTGAAAACAAACTGTCTTATTCCTGTGCAAATGTACTTTGGAAAAAGATTGCTTATTTATCTTTGTGTAATATTTATAACTGTATTAAATTATATAACTGCATCGCCCATCCTGCTCTCTCTCAGCCCATATCTGGGATTTCAGTGCATGTGTTTGTTAGTACATGGGTTAATCTCACAGGACCTGTGAAGAACATACCCATGAGAAATTTCAGCCCAAAATAAATAAGGGCGAAAAACGTCTGTTTTACATCAATGGTCCTGAGCATAGAAATTATTGACTTTGATGTGACTTTATTTTCAAATGTTATCTGTACGCTATTGCCAGATTTACCCACGTAAGTGTTGGTTATCTTTCAAGGATATTTTGAGTAGGTCCTGCCCTATTAAAGGATCCGTCTTCATGATGTACTTGGCAACGTTTTTTACCGTTCAGCTTTAAGATGATTTCCCCCATTTTGTTTTTAAAAACCGATTAAGTGCGATACAGAGCATTTTCACTCTTTCAGCAGAGCTGCTTAATCCTGGACTCTCCTTAAGCCGTGTCTGACAAACTGGCTTTTGTGTGTTTAGGATTTATTATAGCCAGACATTTTTATAAGCCTGAATAACACCTATTCAGATGATAAGAATGTTGAAATCATCAATATTCAGTAAACTCACCCCAGCCCAGTGTGGGTCTTGTCTCATCTCATAATGCTGAAATACGTTGGCCCAACTCAACCCTTTGTGGATGGCAGAAGTGTTTGTGCCTGCCAAAGATGAGAGAACACGAGCAGACCTTGTTAACCCAGCTTAACTGAGCCACAGTTTGACCTGAGTTAAGACATAAGCTTTGAGGACAGGCACTTGACCTTTTGTTTCCTGTGTTTTATTTGAGAGCTTATATTTCTTCTCTCTATCTTTCCCTTTTTCAGGATCCATACAAATCATTTGGGCTTCCCTCCATTGGTCGGCTGTCTCAGTACCAGGAGCCGCTCACCTTGGCTAACGTTAGTACACAGATCTGTTGTGTGTGTGTGTGTGTGTGCGTGCAGGGGAGACTTGCTTCGTTTGGATTAGGGGCTACTGTAACACCATTCAAGCTTTAGTGATGATGACAGAACATTATATTCTTCCTCTGCATGAGAAAAAAGTGTGTTCACTTCACCTTATGAACTACAGTTACTTCTGCTAAAGTCTTGAGGCCAATTTTTATTTTATTTTTTATCTCTAGGTTGTTGATTAAAAGTTGACATGAATGACAGATATTTACACTGTCACTGGTAGTTAACATACATGAATCTAGGTTGCGAAATGGGGGCCAATTGTAAAACTAGTTGTTTTCAATTCATTTTCCCAACTCAAACAATATATATTATATATTATTACTTTAATTTGTGCTCATTTGAGTTGGGTAACATTTTATTGGGGCTCTTCTTACTTATGGCAAATTATGACAGATAAATTTGTAGTAGTCTGTGAAAAAAATCCTCCAGTCCCCTTTACACTCTGCATAATCAAGCATTTTCAAGTGAATGTGTTTATGTGTAAGATTCACACATCAGTCAGTTAAGGAAGGACAGGTAGACTCGTCCTCTTCAATGAAAGATCACTGGTTTCTGGGAGCTGCTCAGAACAGGATGTTTATAATTTTAGAAACACTCACACATACAGATGATGTTTAAATGTCTAAAGAAAGCAAACACGACGGAGGATATTTACATTATTCTTTCATTTATAGGCAGGTCCAAAAAGATGCCATTGTGTGATGTTTAGTGGTTATTAATAGCTTTGTGTTCCGGTGATTTTTGCCTTAAAAAGGTTTGTTTTGAAAAATTGTAATGAAATGCAGGACACATTTCATGGCTATATGAAAATTCTGCTAAAACACTTGATGCTGGCCAGTACATGCATGAAGCCTTTGGGGTAACACTTTATATAGTGTTCCTGTTTTTGGAAATGAGGTTTTTTGAATGATAATTGTTGTTTTGCTTTTCACTCGAAGGTTCGAGTCGACAGTGGAATTGAGGAAGGAAGTGACATCAGTATTTATTATGATCCCATGATTTCCAAGGTAATAGAACAATAATATCAGACCATCTTAACAGTCTCATTTGATTTAAAATGTCAGATTGATTTACTGCTGTTGTCATTGACTAGTTGGTCACATATGGTAAAACACGAGAAGAAGCTCTGAAGAAAATGGAAAACGCGCTTGATAATTATGTCATCCGAGGTAAATGGCATAAAGAAGTATGCAAAAACATTTAAACGTGAAAATATTCCAAATGCAAATTTCTTTCATTTCTAATTCTGTCATCTCGCGCAGGTGTGACCCATAACATTCCTCTACTGAGAGAGATCATTGTTCACCCACGGTTTGTGTCTGGTGATATCAGCACTAAGTTTCTCCCGGAGGTGTATCCTGATGGGTTCAAAGGTCACATGTTAACAGCAGGAGAGAGACGGGAGCTTCTGGCTACGGCTGCGGCACTCTATATAGCAGCACAGCTTCGCTCTCAGAAGTTCCTGGGAGATCTGAGGTGAGAGACAGATGGGGCATCTGGATTACACACGCTGACAACTACCAGTTACGATGGTTAGGGGCCTATACTGCACTCTTTTAGCATTTAGTCTTTTTCCCTGAAGTCATTTAGTTAAAGGGTCATGAAACCCCCTGTTTCAGCAGCAGTCTGAAACAGAAAATACATATGAACACACTGTTGCATCTTTGATCACTTTTGAGGCTTATTTTGCTTCGTTTTTATAAGCTATTTGATCGTTTAAATTGCCGTTAAGACTGGTTACAGTCACAGTGTGGATGAATCGTGTTTGTGCCGAAGACTCAAGATCTATTGAAGAGAACTTATGTGAAGCAAAAACTCTTACAAAGCAAAAACAAGCACTTATTTTTGATCCATTAATGCATCTCTCACTTACTGTATGCAATCTCACTGTTTGAAGCGCCTGTCATAGGAAATCAACACGTGCTGTCATGAATAATTAAGCAAGGCCTCTTCTCATTGGATAAGGACACACTGTCTCATTAATAATTATGAGACACAAGAAAACGTCACATCCTGTGATGCAGACACAAAGACAAATTTAAACCTGAAAGTTGAAAATAACCCAAAACGGTTTAACATTTACTAGTTTTCTCCTACATTAAAAACTAATGGATGGTAACTTCAATGATATTCAACATTAATGTTCACACGTTTTTGGATTTCATGACCCTTTAAACAGTATTTCACATTACCATTTCCCAGTTATCTATAACTCTTATTAGACCCTCATTAAACAAACATGATTAGATCGTTTCTTCAGATTTGAGATTAGTAAAGGCCCATTCACACCAATAATAACTATACCTATACATTTTTAATAATCGTTCTCATTCTATTAGAATAGCAAAGTCCACACCACATAATAAACAGAATGTAATCGTCCTTTGGTGTAAATGCCAATATAGTTACTGTTAGAGTTATCTTTCTTGGTGTAGGTCTTAACAATGACTGCTGAATATCGAATTGACATTGATATCTAAAGATGGCTGTTCACGTATTGCTTCTAGTTATGATATCATAACTAGGATGATTTTTGAAAAAAACATTTCTTATTTTCAGCTTGGTTTTTGAGTTTTAAGTTTTGGGCCCCATGAAAATCTTAAATTCATTGGTCATGTACACTTGTTTTTTTATGAAACTTAAACATTTTTCTGCAATGTCTTGAATGTTGTTGTTTTATAAACTGCTGATGAAAATATGTCAAAAAAGTAACATTGTATAGCTGGCTCACATAAAACATGATGTTTTGGTGAAATTGTAAGAATAACTAATGACAGTCTTGGTAGCATTAGTTTGAATGAGTCTCCGATTCTTAACAAATCAGTAATGTTTTGCACCATATGGCATCATTTTTTAACAAAAGTGTTTGTAAAGTTATTACATTAGTTGCATTGTAACTGTAAAATGACTAGCAATTATTGCAAATGGAAAACAAATGATTTGTTCGTTTTTTTGGTTAGGTTTTTTGAAGGAAACGATATATCATTTATTTATATATGTTGGAAAATGTGAGAAGTGTTGGAGGGCCAAGTGAAAAGTGTTGTAAAATGCCAGCAGAGGAAATCCTTATTGTTGAACACCGGGTAGTAATAAATAATCTACCTGGATCTTCTCTCCATCCAGCGTTTTCAGACAAAGTTCTAAACATCTGCAGCAGTCTTAGTATCTCACTGTGCTTGTGAGAGAGAGCTCATGTCTTGAGGGGGCACCATGTTCCATATGAACCGTAAATACAAGCTTCACACAATAACCACCTTATGTACAAACAAACAGGAAATGCGCTTAGCAGTAATCCACTTACAAGCATACAGCACTGTGAATAAACATTTAGTGTATGCAGCTATCAGACTGCTTTGAAAGTAACCTCACAACACAAGTTGTATTTAATATAAAATAGTCCTTTTAGTGTAAATTAATTGGTTGTCAATGTACCTTTCAGACTCTGCCAATACAACACTCATGAATTATTCTTCATCTGGAAAAGAAGACCGATTTACACTTGTAAAAAAAGATGCAGAGAGACCATCTGTCTAAACATCTCTCCAGTTTCCCCCTCCACTGTCTCTTTTCTCTTTTTTTTTTATGCGTTTCAAAAGTTATTGGTGGGGGGGTGGGCTTTCTCTTTGTAGTGAGTGCAGCCCACCATAGTGGAAAAACACAGCATTCCTCCTGATACATTTACTTTAGGTCTCCAAGCAGAAGAGCTGTCAGTCAAGCAGCCAGTGACCAGGTGGTTTGTGTGTGCGTTTGTTGTGTTTTTTAATCCATCTATAGAGGAGAGAAACTGTATGGTTGATGATTATAAAATGATTATAGTGAGAGATTTGTGAGCGACCAGATTATAGTGAGAGGAAAAAGAAAGTGTGTTTGTTACGCCTGGTAGGACAGATGATAAACATTCTGTTTCTGTGTGTGTGTTGTGTTCCAGGGTGTCCAGTGTTCCTGTAGAGAGCAGAGTTTGGGAGTTGTGTGTGGAACTTGATAAAAATGCTCACATGCTGGGTGTGTCTCGGTCTGGAAACAACTATACGGTGAGTGAAAGTGTTTAAAATGTGACATCTCATGTCAGATCTCAGTTTATCTTCCACGTGTAGGAGCTGTGGTGCATATATGCTTGACACATTGAGTAGTGGTGCTCATGTGGGGGATACTGGTTAGATCCTATTCCTTTTCGTTATCTTTAATAACTTCTTGTCATTCCTGTCAAAGCCAAAAAATAATAAAATCATTTTTTTTTATGTCTCATTAACATTGTTGTCTGATTTTGACAGGATAGCATGGTTAAATACACCATCTGAAGTCTGGACCCAATCTTTCTCCATTAATGGGCATTCAAAAGTAGATAAAGTGCACATATTTTGTTATTAAGGGGGCTAGGTCTATATTTTATTTCATTATATTATTTTATTCAGCATTGTCAATAGATTTTCCAGTGGCATCATAATACATCATTTATGGCTCAGGTGGTTGACTTCTGTGGTTCCCATAAGCAAAGAGGAGAGATTTCACACAATTTCAGCAACAAATATTGTCCTCATTAAGGTCATAACTCATCCTGTCTATCCAGCTGGTTTCTGTGAGAAGGCCTATTCTCTGCTTCTGTTATAGCACTTCCAGAGAGCGCTCCTGCTCCCTCACTAATGTCTAGCACAATGTCCTCTGTGGTAGTATTTGCATTGAAATCAATCCCTCGACTCTTGAGCCTAAATCACTTTAGGATCTGTGTGTCTTCCTCTTCTGTTACTGAAAGACCCTCATGGAGCCGCAGCTCTCACACTTTCCCTAAGACGTCACTCACTAACTGTGTGTTTAGACACCTGTGGCCCTTCAGTCAGGGATAAAAGGATCCTCGGGGGTTCAGGGGCCTCACCTGATCTCCGTGGACCCCTCTCTCTCTTGCTCTTACAGCTGAGGGCTGTATGTGTGTTTCTCTTCCACAACTGCACATCAAACTGGACCCCCTGCTCCACAGATGGCCCTGGAGCTTCCAGTGTCCCAGCATGCTTTGGGAATGTGACTGATTATTCAGAACTGTTGTTTAGACAAGTGTTTGAGGGCTGAGGGTAATCAGTTTGACCAGTGACTTACATGAAACCCCCCACCTCCCCTAACAGGCATCAGGTGGATTTGGGTGTAGAAACTACTGAATGACCTTAGATGGGTTCAGAAACGTACATTTTGTTATGAACATTTTGAAACTTACAACTTACACTTTCTTTGTCTCGCTGTTTCTGTCACACATAGTTACTCAAGTATAACAATTATAACTTTTGTTGTCCTATGTCAAACTCCCACCGTGTGTTTTGTTTGTTGGTTTAGGTGGAGATAGATGGAGAGAAGGTTGAAGTGTCTGGAGAATGGAACTTGGCCTCAGCACTGCTGCCCATCACCATCAACGGCAAACACAGGACTCTCCAGGTTCACAAACATACATACGCATATGTCGGGAATAACTAGCTCTGGTCCATTATTGAAATTTTACGAATGAATTATTGTAAAGTAATGCACACTTGAGGTAGTAAAATTTACACTACGGGTGTAAATGCGTTATTGTTCAATCCAATAACAATATGGATATTGTTCAATCCAATCAATGTAGCTTTGAAAAGTCTGATTCATACAAAACAGCTCTTTCCATTTCATATGTAGCGTTGAAAAGTTTGATTCATTCTAGTGCAGAGGTCTTCAGCCCTGCTCATGTGGACCGACTGTCCAACTCTAATGAAACACACCTGAACCAGTTGATCAAGCTCTTCAGGATTGCTCAAATCACAGGCAGGTGTGCTGAAGCAGGTCGAAGACCTCTGTTCTGGTGAATCAGATCTTCCTCAACAGACCCTGTTGAGCCTCGGATAACCAGATTCATTCTGATGAATGTTCCAAAAATACCCTCACATGGCATTTCATGGATTTTTTGTCTCTGTATATCTTCGTTAAATAAAAATAGGAAATCTTCTAGCTTTTTTATATTTAGTATTATTTTATTTTTTCAAGTTTGATGGGAAAAACCCACATTGATATTATAATAATAAGTTGGATAGAGGCACAGAAAATAGATCCACCCTATTTCACAAAGATCTACCTACTTGCAGATTTCTCACCTTGCCACTCGTCCAGAGTCAGTTATTCAACTTATTACATGGCTCTTTGGAACACTTGATTCTGATTGGTCAACTATAAAATAACGATTGAATTTTTTTTTTTAAAGATGGCTAAACTCTAAATTGACCAGCCTCCAGGCAATTGTCACTCTTATCACTGCATGATTTATTTCTGCTGATTAAATCAATATGTGATGTTTATTTATTTATTTAATTGGTTGGTTAGTTAGACATGCAATAGGTGTGATAATGTATGGTCAGTTGGGCATTATGGCAAAATAAACCCCCTCAGCGTAATACAAGACTATAGCAATATAAAAAAGGCATACTTTTTATATTACATTGATTAGCTTGTTCAGGTTTGTTTGATTAGGGTTGGAGCTAAACTCTGCAGGACAGCGGCACTCCAGAATCATGACTGGACGCTAACATGTCAACCAATCAGAATGAAGAATTCACCATCGCTGTGGTATAAGCCCACCACAATCTACATTCAAAGACACTAACAGGCTTTATGTCTTAATGTTTCCTCTCTGAATGCAGTGCCTCTTGCGGACAGCGGCTGGGGAGATCACCCTGCAGTATCTGGGCACTTCAGTAAGTCTTTAAACAAGCACCTCATTGCGACACCTACCAATATAAACTGTATGTCAATGGTTCTCAACTGGTTTTACTTCAAAACCCAGATTATGCATTGGAGATAAAGTGGTGACCCAGCACATTTTATGCTACTGTGTTAACACTAGAAGTGCCAGAATTCCATAACTACTTGAACTGCCGCAAGCAGCCATTTTGACCGCTATATTCCAAACTCTATATCTTTAATGATAAATACCCAATTGAGAGATGAATGCATTTATTGTATTAATATGTCTTTAAAAAACAAAACAACACCAAACTGTACATTTAAACAAGTTTAATTATACATTTATAAATAAATAATATCCATAGATGTCCTGAACAAAATGACGGAGTAGCCCATATTTGTTTACACAGTTCGACCGCGTCCGCACCCGCCGACACACACACACGCACACACACACACACACACACACACACACCAACCATATTCCAGTATTGCAGTCTTGACATTGCAGCCTGTTCATTATAGCCTCAATAAAATATAATAATAAAATAGTCAACCTAACATATAAAAATTCCACTGCTCTGTTTGTAGCCTAGCCTACAATTCGTACCATTTTGTGAAGAAGAATTTTTGTGAAGATGATGATTTTTTCCGTCGATATTGGAACATGAGTGAAGTACAAAGCCTATAATAAAGAAATAGTTTACCATCCAAATACATCGCAAATGTTGAAACATTTTGATTCTAGTTAGAAAGTTGCGTGAGCCTGACGCCGCTTACTTTCACTTTCGCTTATAACGCATTTCATTTTGGCTTGTTTATAGTTATTTTTTTCATTCTTGTTCTGTTCTGAATATCATTACATTTAAATGATTTGTTGTTGAATATGTTTAGTGTATTTTTAACCACATTTTATTGTTGTGTATATTGGTATAGCCTATAATAATACCGCGAAATTCCGTGCGGTCAATATGACCGTCTATGGCCGAAATAGGTAAATATGTTCATTTGTTTTTTTGCCTTATGTGTAATTTATATGAAAAACATTTTAAATGAAAATACAGACACTTTTAGGAAAAGTCAGGTACCAGCAGGATTGTATTTATTTTTTCAACGAAGTTATTGCAGATATAAAATTCAAAACGGTCAAAATGACCGCCATGGCCGTTCTAGTGTTAATCAAAACAATTCTAACGTTGGAATGGTTTTTTAGTATTATTAAGCTACTATTTTTCCACAGCACACAAATTTATCCAAGTTTATCCTTGCTGTAAATGAACTTGCATTTAATGTAGTGATGGTCATATTTTCTTTTGTCTTGCATACTTTGTCATTAAGGATGAGCATGTCAGCATGTGTTCTGCTTAATTTGCTTTCTACCAAGTGAAAGATAAATTTGTGCCAAAATACTGCACAGTTTGATTGAACAATAATGGACGGGAAAAAAAGAACAATTTGGGCAATAATGACCAAAAATAATGCTCTTTAAAAGTTACTAAGCAATATTTATATTTCTATCCTAGCCATTCCTAATTATAATTTTATTTGTATTTATCCCCCCCCCCCCCCATCTGTTATCTAAGACCCTGTCAGAATAAACACATTTTTGATTTGTTGACCCATCAGTTGAGAACCATTGCTAAAATGAATGTTGTCATGGGACATTTTGTAGCTGATCTTAGATGTTTCTGTGTTAGTTCGTCCTCACGTGTTTCATATGTGCACTGCTCTGTAGCTGTACATGGCAGTAAACTAAAAGGCTGTGCACATCAAGGATAATAAATATAATAACTATACAGTTTTAATAATCATTCTATGAGATTCAATGAGAATATGGACTTCCACACCACAGCAATAACGATAACTGCACAGAGGAACAATGTCATTGGAATCACTTTCAGAATGTTTTCCAGCTCCCGAGTGATAAAAAAAAGTTGCAAGCTAATCAGAATCCACCTTACTTTAAGAAACTTGAGCATTTAAAGAAAATAAACAACATTATCATCTGTTGTTGTGAGCGCCAATATAGTTCTATTCATCGTTCTTGGTATGATCGTGCCTTTGTTTTTGTGTGTTCATGAGCACTCCGTGGTGTTTTTCTGTGTACCTCATGCTGGGTGATGTATGCTATATTATGTCACTCACTGGGGCATGTATCCTGTCTTTACACTCGATCTACCAAACATTCACACACGCAAACGCACAGAGACTCACACTCAAGGCACAGGTGTCTCAACCCAACTACAAATCAAACCAAGCCGTCCTGTCTTTGTTTACTCAAAGCCACCTAAACAATCAGCATCGACGTTCTGTAAGCTTAAACAAACAAACAGGGTTAAAAACACAGTAACTCTGTAAAAGAGGAGGAAATGCCGGCTTCCAGACTGCACACGCGTGTGCTTCATGGGGGGTCTCTGCTTCAAAGGTCTTCTGAGGGGGTTTGTTTCGAAGTTTCCATGGGGTCACGGCTATTATGGGATGCCTTCCGTTCATTCTATGTTAACAGATCAGTGGGGCTGTGGTCATCACTGCTTGTCTGTTTCCACGTCAGGTCCAGCAGGAACAAGAGTTTCAAAGTTTTTAGGGTTTCCTCCTGTCAGAAAAGTTATATAGATGTTTTTTTTTTCTCAGGAATCGCACTTAGAAATTCTGTGAGACCATTAGTAGAGCACCTCAAACTGCCTTCACTAACCCAGTGCTTCCCAACCCTGTTCCTGGAGGCACACCAACCAACACTACAGTTTCAAACTATTCCTAATCAAACCCACCTGATTCAACTCAGCTTGTTAGAAGAGACTCCAAGACCTGAAATGAATGGGTCAGGTACAAAATGCCTTCAGGAACAGGGTTGGGAAACACTGCACTATCCTCCTTCATGGGTTAAAAGTCATTAGTGAGTCCTATAAGTAGTCCCAGGCCTTAAAAAAAAATAAAAAAAAATTCAAAACTTGATGTTAATCTTGCAGGCTGTTGATTGTCCATCCTAAATGGCATGTGAGATTAGGATTAGTGTGGCCCAAAATTTGGTGCGTTGTAAATCGTCAATGGTGCCTAGATTTTATGATGTTTCTGGTAGATTTTTGACACATACTTGCGTGCTTTATGGGTTAATATCAACCACAACCCCTCGCTTTAGAACAGAGAAAGATTTTGTGACCGTTTTTTTTTTTTACATTTCTTCAGTGTGTGTGTAGAAATCCTCCACGTGCAGCGGTGACAGCTGTGCAGACCTTATGCATTCTGGCAATCGTTTTATAAAAAATATTGCTTAGCTTTTAGGATGCTTCATGAACCTTACAGAGATGAAGATATTTATCCATCCTTAATTGGTATCCATTCATAACTGTCAGTCACAGATGAGGCTTTTTTAAGTAATTGCGAAGTGATTTGTAACTCCAGACTTTGAGTGGTAGTGTTTTGGGTTACACTTTATTTTAAGGTGACGTACTTACATTGTACTTACTTAAATAAGTACTGAGTAATATTAATTAACTACATGTACTTACGTTAGGGTTAGGGTTTGGTTTAGGGTAAGTTACTTGTAATTATGCATAATTTACGTTATTACTATAGTAAGTACATGTAGTAACATGTAAATATGTCACATTAAAATAGTGTTACCGTGTTTTGATATATGAATGAAGTCCATCCATCCATCCATCCATCCATCCATCCATCCATCCATCCATCCATCCATCCATCCATCCATCCATCCATCCATCCATCCATCCATCCATCCATCCATCCATCCATCCATCCATCCATCCATCCATCCATCCATCCATCCATCCATCCATCCATCCATCCATCCATCCATCCATCCAAATATTAAGCAGCACTACTGTTTTCAACATTGATAATAATAAGAAATGTTTCTTGAGCACCAAATCAGCATACTGTATTACAATGATTTCTGAAGGATCATGTGACAGAAGACTTGAGTAATGATGCTGAAAATTCAGCTATTCCATCAGGAATAAATTATATTTTAAAGTGTATCAAAACAGGTTAGTTATTTTAAATTGTAATATTTCACTGTATTGAAATTTTTGATTTGAGCATAAGAGACTTTTTACTGACCCCATGTACGGTAGTGTAATTTGGAATGATACAATATGGAAAAGTAGTAGTAGTGGTCCCAGACTTTCCTTTTTCTTTTTCTTTTTTTTTAGATCAAGTACCCAACTATGTTGTAGTACTTCTCGTAAGCACACGCTGGTAACATCTAAATAATTCATTTGTGACTTCACCTTGTTGCTCAGAGATTTAGTGAGTTGACCCCGGTCACAGAATCATCACCCTTCATTACTGTGTGTGACCTGAGTTTAGCAGAATGATGTAAGGCTTCCTTAGTTGAATTCCTGGAAAGAAGACACATTCCCTTCAGAGAGCTACCCAGTGATTAACTAGTGAGCCACCTTTTCCTTTTTGCTAAATATAGCACAGAAATTACATCACAAATATACAGGGGGTTCTTCACAATGACACACTGGTCAGGAAGTGCCACCGAGGGTGAGAAACTTGTAAAGAACTAGTAGTACAAAAGTATTTAGCTCTATGGTTGAGGACATACAACATTCAAAGCATTACAAATAGGTTTTTAGAAACTATAGACACGCACACACACACACACACACACACACATATACATACATAAAAAAAAATATATATATATATATGCGCCAATTTGTTTTTGTCAGATAAATACCTTAATGTAAGCTGATGGTATAATTGCTTTTACTGACATGTCAGTTAAGCATTTGCTAAGGTTTTGAGTTCTGTAACTGATGCTCTGAAAATGGCCCTGGAGGTATGACCCCCCCACTGTACTCAAATATCCATCTCACCTTCCTCTCATCCCTCCATCCTGTTGTGTCAGTGGCCTGTTCTTTATGTGACTGTATTAATTAGCTCTTCATTTGCTCTACAGGCTGTTATGAGCTAATGGCTCTCCATTAGTGTCTGTATGGAGAGCAGGGGGCTGATGCTCTTGGCATTCTGCTGCTACTGTGAGAGAGAGAGAGACTGAGAGTTTGTGGGAGTTTGCGTTGGTAATCATTAAATTGACAAAACTGCTTTTCATTCATTGAGCAGTGCGGAGGGCCAGGCTTCACTCGTCTGTTAATTGAATTAGACTGGGCACTGACAGAGCCTTTCATCTGTCTGAGACTCACAAAGAAAAATAAACTGTTAGCTGCCCGGCATGTGTTTGGAAACCGATTTGTGCTGCCATCTAAAGGAGGAGATGGGAAGCTTTGGAGAATATCATGGGAGATCAGGCCAGCCTAGCCTAGTTGTTCACTGAACATGTTGCCATAAGTAGGCCTGAAATACACAGAGAAAGCCATCAGTTAGCATTTATGTAATTGGCACTTTTTTTTTCACTGGATCCCCCTGGAAGTATATGATTGCCTGATGGCACCGCATCACATGAATAATGTGCATAGTGCCAAGCCTTTTTTTTTGTAACTATCGTGAACTGGCATAAAAAGTGGAGAAATTAGTTAATTTAGAGCCTTTAAAAAAGACATACGCTATAATAATATGAAATGTTAGTGATATATATAGACTATCCTTCAAAAGTTTGGGGTCAGAAAGATTTTCAATATTTTTAAAGAAATTAATGCTTATTCACTAAAGATGCCATCTTTGCCATCACAGGAATAAAATAAATTTCAAAATATATTCAAATTTAAAACCATTGTTATATTTCTGTTTAATATTTATAAATATTGTAATAATATTTGACAATATTACTCTCTTTACTGTATTCTGACCAAATAAATGTATCCTTGCTGAGTATATGAGATTTCTTTCTTTCTAAAGCAATCTTACCGACCCCAAACTTTTGAACTGTAGTGTATGTTGCTCACAAAAACACAATCAGAATTCACTTCTAATTTTGAATGGCTGTCAGTGGAGGCGGATGCAGTTACGGCATCTAGCAGCAGGGCCTAACAGGGACGATTTCAACGTTAGTTTTGAGACCGTTAGTGTCAGGTAAATTAAATATACACGGGCATAATATATGGGTTTGTTCTGCAGCATTTCCATCCACCTAAAGTCATTTTTATTTTTTTACCTTTTAAGACTAATGTGAAATTATTGGTCTGTACAAGATACAATGTCCACTAGACTTTATACTGCTAAAAAAAATTTGGTGAAATGTGTTTGTGTGTGTGTTTGTTTGTTTGTTTGTTTGTTTGGTTGTTTATAGCATCGTAGTTTTCTGTATTTAATTCATTGAGGTATCTGTGTACCCATTTCTTTGTGTTTCATGTGTTCAGTTTAAGTTGCGTGTGCTGAGTAACCTGGCAGCGTCCCTCAGTAAGCACATGCCAGAGAAGGTTCCTGAAGACACCAGTAGTATCCTCCGCTCTCCCATGCCAGGATCAGTGGTGGCTGTGTCTGTTAAACCAGGGGATAGGGTAAGTGACTTACTGGAAATACTGCACATTCAGCATAACTATATTACTCTCATTTTCTCTGTTTAACTTTATGATATGGATTAAAATTCAGTCTGGATTGCTTAAAGCTCTCTAGGCGAATTGTTCCAAATAACTGCAACTTTTAAGGAAGCCGACCTCTAAATATTACACATAAAAACAATCAGACAGTTAAATGCCAGTCACTTAGACACAAGATAAAAATAATCGATGGATATTAACAATAAATGTAGTATGAAACAAGAAATGGAAATGTACCCACCCATGTGGCTTACTTACCATTTTCCTAGTTCTCCGCTCAGTTTTGGTTAAAAAGAAAAAACTGCAGTTGGACAGTAGAAATGCAGTAGAAATTTTGCATTGGTTTAAAAAAAATCTGAATAATGGCACATTTCCGCCACCCACTGGACTGGAGTAAGAAGCACTAGGTGGCACACAAAGAAATGTCATTTTAACTAGCGATTAAATTATAGAGCTGGTAAGTCCCGCCCCTTCCGCTAACCCCACTGGACCTCTAGGTTGAAAAATCGTCAATGCAAATGAATGTGAGAAAATAATTATTTTCTGGTCCCGTTTGAATTTTGCCATGAATGTGAACATATGTTGTCTGTGAATTTTTTATATAATTTTTTGTGTGAAGAATGCTACAATTTAGCGGGTAGAAGTTTGATACGGTTAGACTTTGTGTGAGAGCACTTTGTGGACTACAACTCTTTTTACATCAGACGGGAATCTGAAGAAAGAACAGCCCATTTGGTTTGAATGGTGACATTTGGGTACAAAACACACAGGCATCTCGATCTGTCTCCATAGATTATGGCAGCATTAGCACCGTGATTTGACAAGCGGAGGGAAAATGTGTTATGGGGTGACGTCACATAGGCGACATGTAGTCTTTCTGGTTATGTCTTTTCCACAACTGCTAGCCAAAGAATCATACAATATACTGTCAAACTCGTAACATGAAAAATTATATAAAAAAATTCACAGACAACATTCACATTCATGGTACAATTCAAACAGGACCAGAAAATAATTATTTTCTCCCATTCACTTGCATTGACGATTTTTCAATCTAGAGGTCCAGTGGGGTTTTACGGATGGGCGGGACTTACCAGCTCTATAGAACAAGAAGTTATTTGTGCCGTAACGTTTGTGTGAGTGCTTCCGCTGTTCTGCGTGGATGAATCTGATGGCTCGAGGTGCACTGGTGTGCCAATGGGTACCAGACAGGTGATTTGTCTTTTCAGTGTGAATGACACTCAAATATCAATGACAACAAAACTCAAAAAATAAATGATAAAAAATGGATGCTTATTTTTTTAGGGTGCTTAACTCGACACCTTTACCTTATTTTTTTATTATTCTCAGGTTAGGTAAGTTGAATCTACGGTGAGCGGGAGGGGACATGTTTGATTCATGACATCCATTTCTCGTGGCCACGACTTAAAGGGATAGTTCACTTTGAAATTAAATTTTGGTAAGTTTTAGCTTACCTCAAGGGCATCCAAGATGTAGTTGTCTTTTTTTCCGCAGTAGTTTCACAGCCACGTCCAAGTGATCTGAGGGCACGTGCGCATCCTGGTGTGTGACGTGTGCATGGACTGGTGCATAGATATATACACTAGATGTCTCCTTAAAGACATTCGTTCCAATGAACTGCCATAGACAAGGCGACATCTAGGGTATATATATCTATGCACCTGTCTGCGCACACGTCACACACCAGGATACGCACGCGCCCTCAGATCACTTGGACGTGGCTGTGTATAAGAGGTAAAAACGATATAAATACTGTTCGTTTTCTCACACAAACCGCTCGTTTCGTGTCTTAGGCCATCAATGTGTACTTATGATGGGGAATTGTTTAATTTGGACGATGGGGAATTGTTTTAATTTGGACTCTGTGCATGCTCTTTGAGACAGTGACCGTATACCTGCATTATATGACTGACAGACAAGAACGGTTTGACCTAAAAATATCAAAATTGAAACTACTGCGGAAAAAAAGACACCTACATCTTTGATGCCCTTGAGGTAAGCTAAACCATACCAAAATTTAATTTCAAAGTGAACTATCGCTTTAATATGTTGAGGGAACGGCAACCGTTTCTCGTGGCTAGCAGTTTTATAACATGTTGGGAATACTTCACACGCGATACGGGCTCCTCCTTTTACCCCGGTCATAATTTATTTGTTATTTGTTAATGATTTGTTTTTGTTTATTGCCTTAAAAGGAACTTTATTTGTGACCTGAGTATTTCATTCAAGCCAGCAAATTTCCAACGAAAAAGCCTATTCAACTTAAGAATGCGCTTCAGGTGTCTTTCACTTACGTACCCATGTCTTAATGCCAGAGACCGCACTATATCTTTATATGACATTCCTAATTGAATGTAAAATGTTATTTCATCAGTCATCTCCATCTCCGATTGCTGTATATGGTTACTGTATTGAATGGTGTGGTTCCCTCAACATATGATCTCGAGACTTTACATCGCGTGGCCACGACATAATGATGTCGTTACCTCAACAAAATGAAAAATCTCGTGGCCAACAAAAATCAACAAAAATCTCGTGGCCACGATTTATTATCACCTTCCCACGAGTTTATATGTTGTGGCCACGACAAACCTAAGTGAACCGAACATGTCCCCTCCCAGTCACCGTAGAATCTGACCTAAATAAAAAGGATTTCAAATCAGACAGAATGGACTCAACGTTATAAATTAGTCATAAAAAATAAATTCAATTTACTACTTTCTCTAGCAGTACAAAAGTAAAAATAACATAGTTATTTAACATAATTTAACATAGTCTAGTTTTGCGAACCTGGTCAATGTCAAGTCAAGTCACCTTTATTTATATAGCGCTTTATACAATACTGAATGTTTCAAAGCAGCTTTACAGTAATAACAGGAATATGATGCATATTAGCTGTTGTTGCACAACAATGCACAGCAATGTGATGCTATGTTAACTAAATGTGTTTCTGAAAATCCAAACTTACAGTAGTGATTTTAGGATAAAGCAAAAACACGGTCCGGGAGATGGATTTCTGATAAAAAACAATAACATTGTGTAGCTTTAAGTACTGGGTTGTTTTTCAATATAAACAATGAGAGCACTTGGGGAAAAAAAATCAATGAGCCACTTGTGCTTAGTTGCTCACACTCTTGGTGCTTTATTAAGTGTTAAAGTGAGTCCTGAAGTGCTTCCATTGTATCAAAGTCACCCAACCAGGTGTTCATCAAATTATCTCCTTTTGGGTTCCACAGAACAAAGAAAGTCGTACAGGTTTGAAATGACGAGTAAATGAGGACAGAATTTTCTATTTGGAGGGAACTATTCCTTTAAATTACATGGGTTGCATTGGGATGACATCATTTGTAAAGCTGACAGTGCATTTCAGGATGAAAAAACGTTGCTGTGTGTGTGCGCGTGTTGCTGTCAAGTTGAATTGAATGTGTCCTGACTCAGTTTGTTAATGACTTATATATAATGCACAGACCGACTGGCTCCGACTAATACATCTGAGCTCTTCCAGTAAAACATCTCATTCACTCAGCAACGTCACACAAGAACACTGCAATGAAGAGCTCTCACGCTGATTAGTCTCCACACACACAGCAGTGACGTTCACACCACCCGATGTTACCACTTCTGCATAGATAAGACCGAAATTATTCCTTGTGGATGGAGGGAAACAGCTATTCCTCAGTGCTCGCTTATTTCCATAATCCATTTCCCTAATGGAGAGTTTGATAGATATAAACAGAGGTTTCTTTTATTGATTTTGCTCTCACGTTTCAGCGAGCTTTGTTCGTTTGTTAACCGTTATCACTCTTCTAATGCATGCTCCTTTATGAAATGCTATTGCAATATTCCCCTGCTCTTTGTGCGGAGGCCGTTTTATGTACTAGACCTTCACGAGTCTATCAAGTTAATAAATACGTGAAGGGAGATATTCTGTGAATTGTACATTTCAAGACGTTATTAGAAAGTAGTCATTGTTGAATGCTTGTTGTGGGTTTTGTTCATTTATCTGCGTGTGTTCTGAAGGTTGCAGAGGGACAGGAGATTTGTGTGATTGAGGCCATGAAGATGCAGAACAGCATGACCGCAGCTAAGGCAGCCAAGGTGAGCTCACTCACACACACACACACACACACACACACGTTGATGCATAATCCTGCTCACTACTCTGTGCATCATAAATCGATATGACATATAGAACGTACTCTTCCACATACATCAGATACATTACAGTACCCAACACCGAGAGAGAGAGAGAGAGAGAGAGAGAGAGAGACATGAAGGGGCCACAGTCCATTATCCACACTTGTATTCTGACCAGACCACTTAGCTACTGTGAAAGTCTATCCCTTCTTGTCAGAGGGCTGAAACCAGACTGTGGTCATGGTGTTTATGATTCTTTTGATGGACAGCAGTACTTTATTGTACTTCATGCCATGGTTATTATAGTTAACTAAAAATAAAACATAAATATTTTCGTTACTTAAACTTAACCTGAAATTATATATATATATATATATATATATATATATATATATATATATATATATATATATATATATATATATATATATATAACCTAGCATTCATCAATATATATATATATATATATATATATATATATATATATATATATATATATATATATATATACATACATTTTATTTTCATTTTCAATTAGTTTGACTTGTACTAAAATAAAAATAAAACCGAAATAAAAATTTAAAACTGTATATGCACAGTACTAGTCAAAAGTTTGGAAACATTACTGTTGTTAATGTTTTTGAAAGAAGTCTCTTTATATTTAAAATCACTTTAAAATGATCCTAGGGGACCAATGAGTTCTCTTAATTGAAGAATCATCCATATGCATTTATATAGGAAGGAATACAAATGCGTATGGGTGAGGAAACAATGAAGCCAAAGGTTACAATGATAATTCTCATGTGTTTTTATTAAAATGAAAACATAAAACCTCTTACCATCTTTCGTAATATGGAAGCATTCATTTCTTATTAAATCATTTTCTCCATTGTTTCTCTGGGCAGCTTCCTGTGTCCAATTTGTGTTTGATTGACATTGATAAATTAGTGAACACAAATAGCTTTTTCAGATGCAGAATGCATGGACCTTTCTCATTTAATGTGTGTTGTTGTTCAGGTGAAGAGTGTGCACTGTAAAGCTGGAGATACAGTCGGAGAGGGAGATCTACTCGTGGAACTGGAGTAGCAGGACATCATCATCATCATTATCTGCAGGTCGCTGTGGAGGAGCAAACAAAAGACACTAATAGAGTAGATGGAACATTCCTCCATTCATAGTTTTACTTTCTTTTATACATTCTGACTATAATGGATCCATCTCCCTGGAATTCCACTGGATCCCAGTGAAGGAAATGTCAAAACACTTACATTATCTTGTGCCTTGGCCCTCCGTTGGAGGTTTTCTTGTTTCACATGGAACCAACCACAATTTGACGACATCATCAGCAGCAGCGATTGCATTTGAACGCATGTTTAAAAGCAGTCAATGAAAGCTGTTGACACACTCACTCCTCTCTCTCTCTCTACTCTCTGTGTACATTTAACCTTCTTTAGAGAAGTGCTGTGAATGATTGGCATTGCTTCAACTAATTCTTAATTGTTAGGTCATAGTATGCAATGATTTTTCTGTTCCATGATTATTCAAACATAATATGGCCTATGTATTCTTTTCACCACTAAATCGCCAATCCCACACTCGTATATTTAAGTGTTTCTTCAGAATACACAGATACACGCCTCGTTTCTGTCATCAAATGCATTAAACTAGTCAAGAAACATGCAAGCTAATAACGTCACATGATCATATGTGATTATTTCTGCACAACTTGTTCTTGGAAATGTAGGATCTAAGAATCTAAGGAGAAGGAAATGGAGGAGTGGACCATTACTAGAAGGGGAAGTCAGATATGATTACTCAGAAACAGGCAGCTGTGGTCAGGCTTGGAAGCCAGAAGACCCACCGGCACTGGTGCTGTTTTTCCTGTTTTCTATCACTCAGCCACTTAGATCCACTTTCTGTCTGTATTTGTTTCGAGAAAAAAAAAGTGTGTTACAATAAAAATGGGATTAATGTAAACATTCCAAGTGCTGTTGATTTGTTTGAAACCCCAGGCTTGGAAAGCAAACACGTTGGAGCACATAAAATGCATTACTTAAATGAATGATTTAATTGAATGTGCTCTGTGAGTGGAGTCAACTCTTGCATACTCTCTCGCATAAGAGAAACAGACACATACAACAGTTAAACCAGTTGGATTTGTCTTTCTTTTTTTTCTTTTTGTTTTTAATGTAGCAACCTCTTTTTCTCACATATTTAACAAATGTAAACAAAATAAGTCCAAGAGATTTGCCTCAAATTTTTTAGTAGTAGTAGTTTGATTGCTGCACGTTGTCTCCACTGTAAAGTGGTTTCCTATTGTTGGTGTACAAGACTGTCAAAATCAGAGAGGATTGATTTCCCTAAAAAACTGCCTAAAAGTGTAAACACAATAGTTTGATTCTTCAATACCCCATTTGGTTTAAGAAACAGATTTAGACTTGCTTATCCTAGCAAGTGCCGCATTGACATTTAATAATAGGACTTTATCTGAAAATACAACCTGTAGTAATCAGAAAAATTAGTGTAATGCTGCATGTTTTACAAAGAATACATTTGTTCTTCACTCTGAGCCATTTTAGTTCAGCAGTGGCTGTCAGTATAGAAACTGGATTGCATTGGTAAGGTTGTGCTTCATAATGGTGACAGCTCTGACCTTGAGCTGACAATAAACTCAACACACACACTCACACTCAGAAAAAACTTCACTGACCTTTGACCTTTCTCAGTGGCTTGCATAATTTCTAGTATGCGGCTTTATGGCCATAATCTTTCCTGTAACCACTGCGAGAGAACCTTGCTTTCTTGTTTTATTCAATACTGTAAAAAAACAAAACTCCTTTAAACCCGGACAGCACTGCACTGGGTCCCTGTGGAACACGGTTTAATTCTCTTCAGTGAATCCTTTCTTTAAATACGTCGCATGCAGAGACTGAACCGTAAACCAGGCCTCACACTGTGGTAACTCTCATGACCAGTTCGCGGTTGCTGGTCTGTCCGCGTGGCTCCTGGGGTCTCAGGTGGTGGCTGAGGAGATGAAGGATGTTGTAAGTACAGTGGTGGTCCGGCAGCGAGGGCTGCCCGTTGCTGGGCTCAGATGAGTCCTGCGGCTCTGTCGTGGTACCTGCTGCCAACGGGACGGAGTTTGTGGAGGGGGTTACGGTTCCCGCCGCGGCCGCTGCAGCCGCAGCCATGAGGGAGGACGTGGAGGTGGAGGCTTCGCCTTCTGTGCCGGACGGCCCCATGCGGTGCGGCAGCGGCAGAGAGAAGTTCCGGAATGTGGCACAGGTCTTCTGGTGCTCCTCATTGTCTTTGACCTTGTCGTAGTTCAAGACTTTCCACTGCTGATTAACAGCCTGCCAGCGGTTAAAGATGCGAAATACGGAGGGACCCTCGTGGACAATCAGAGCTAAAAGAGAAGGATAGGCGCATTTGTTAAGTGAGTGATAATGTACAGTCAGAACAAATGGGTCTGTCTAGGAAGAGATTCAATTTGCTGAAAGACCTTTTAATGGGTACTTTGTACAGTGCCCAATTAAAAACACAACTTTAATTCTAAATGTACTGCATAGAAAATATTTTGCTTTTTGTTTTTTGAACACCAAATCATATCAGAATGATTTCTGAAGGATCACGTGACACTGAAGCTGCTGAAAAATCAGCTTTGCCATCACGGGAATAAATTACATTTTAAAATGTTTTGTTTTTTTAATTGTAATATTTCCCAATATTGCTGTTTTGATAAAAAAAAAAAAAAGTAGCTTTGAGGAGCATACACCATTAACATAAAAAATGAATGGCCCCAAACTTTTGATCGGTAGTGTAACAACCATTAATGTCTTTTAAATTATATGCTTGAAAAAAATTCCAAAGTACAGTATTGCTGCGGATGATGGTGAATAACAGGAAATGTCACACTGTTGGATGGGACGACTGACCAATCAGAATCAAGTATTCCTAAGAGCTGTGTAATAACTGACTGCTAGATTCCATTCATTCTTGCACTGATAAACATGAGGATCATGTAAACTCCACAAAAATACAAACTTCTACTCCATTTGGAAACACTGAAACAACACTTTTACTCAATTAGATTTCCCAGGCAAAACATGATACTTTACTTCTCACAAATCATTTAGACCGCCAAAGTGCATTTTTCAGAGGTCATCATGACATTTTCCTGGACATACAAGCCAATCGAATTAACATTTAAGTACTTTTTTTCAAAATATGGTGCCCCACTTTTCTGCATTTAATCACGTTTGGCATTTCAGAACCTCTTATTAATATTATGTAAGAAATTAAGTGTAATTATGTCTTGAGGCTACATGGTTAATGCTGGCATTTTCGCTCCACTTATGGAAAACATTTACTTGACAACAACAAATCCCAATGACCTCATTGATCAAGAAAATTTGCAATGCACAGTGTGACAAACAGGTATTTAGGAAAGTGCTGAGGTGCTGTCATATGATTTCTTTTTTTTTACACCTCTGGCTTGGTTTAATTCGCACCATTGTATTTGTTTCTTCAGAGGTCCAGATAGAAAGAGAGTGATGGTCTGCATTAATCTTTTATGCGACAGTGGGTTCCCCTCTGAATTTCTGCAAGGCCGCACATATCTCTACACCTTTTTTTCAGACTGCTACTATCTTCCCCCCTTTCGATTTTCACTCTCTGAGCTCCGATGACAGTTTTTTCACCTCTCTGCAAATGTTAGATTACAAAGGCTTGTATTTTGTGGAGTTGAAACCGATCTCTGATCACTGCGAAAGGCTAGTGGCGTCCCGAGAGCCCTGAGGTTCTCCTCTCACTCTAGCTGCTCCAGAATCAATGAGACAGACCACTAACAGACGTTATCACTGCACACTGCAGACCACTAAAACAAGCAGCGTACGAGAAGGTAATAATAACCCACGGTTTTCAATCGACTTTTCTACAACAGCCTAAGCCGAAGCCCTGCAGTTGACAAAACTGGAAATGCTGGAAATGCACCAAATTTGTTTCACCTTTCAAATGACATCAGTCATATTTGTTCAGTTAAATGGGGGGAAAGCATTAACCTTGATGCTGTAGTGGTTGCTTTTATTAGTTTTATTGGAACAGGTTACTGGAGTTTCAGTAGACAGAGCAGAATTAATGCGTCCACAGTGGCATTTATATGCAGCAAATGTGTACGAGTTGAAATTAGGTTGTGGAGGAGTTTATTAGCGTTCCAGCATCATGAAGATGCTATTGCTGCTGAAACCTAATTTTTCTAGTCTCTCTCTCTCTCTCTCTCTCTCAGTCTCAGTAAAGTTGGACTGCACATCCTCTCATTACAAGGAGAGAATGTGAGACATGTATTGATTTAACACACACACAGACACAAACACGCACATTTTCCTTGCGCCGAGAGGATAGCTGAAGGAAATTCTCAGGGCAAAGCTTGAATTTTTATCAGCAGTTTTTTCTGCTGTAGTGTGGGATTTTTTGGCCCCCAACCAGTCCCACAGTGGATGGGAACAGGGCTCGGCTGTGAAAAGCCACGTTGCCACCTGTCTCTTCTCTTAGCTTCACTCTCAGTCTTTCTCTCGTTCTCCTTCCTTTTTTGTTCACATAGTGCTTTCCCTGTCAGATGAATCTACATTATGACAGATGATATTAAATAATGACTATAATTATTTTAGGCACAATATTGTGTCATATTTCAGTATTAAGCTGAAAGCTGTATGAGTAAGATATCATCCCATCTGAGCAATCTTGAAAATCAACAAAATTGCTTCTTGGGTAATAGTGATGAATAATAGTATTTTATAAAATAGTAATGAAACATCTTTAGAAAAGCTTTAGAAAATGTTTCTTGCATTATCACATCAAGAAAAAGAAAAACCTTTTTCATACAGTATTTTGGGTAAAACATCTAAAAAATATATATCTCTGCATTTCTTAGTCTTTTCATAATATTTGATATCTAAAAAAACTCCTGAAATGCTTAAACTGGTTATTGTTTCAACCAAACAGCAAAGTAGATTGAAAATATTAACATGTAAGAAATAAAACTAAATAAAAATATAATTAAAATAATCATTGTATTCCACTCACTGAACACAAAAATTATATTTAAATGTTTAAATTTATATTAAAAGTTAAATCATTTTCATGTAAAAGTGTCAACATAATACATATAAACACTCAATTTTGAATGAAGGCAAGAACAATTATTTGATCACAGTTTTAAATCAAAGATCAAACTTTATGAAACATAGTGACCAGATTAGAATCATAGTGATATCTACAATGTTGCTAGAAAATATATATTGGCAGCAGTGTTGTATAAAGTACTAGAAAGCAATACTTGAGTAAAAGTACAAGTATCATACTAGAAAAAGACTTTGGTAGAAGTGAAAGTTACCTTTTAGAATATTACTTAAGTAAAAGTCTTAAAGTATCTGATATATACTGTACTTAAGTATCAAAAGTAATTTTCTGATATTTAATGTACTTAAGTAATTGAAGTAAAAGTATATATATATATATTTTTTTTTTAAGCAAGCGGTTAGAACTTTGTGAACTTTATTGTGGCTTTATTGTGGGGTGGGTGGGATGTAAAAAAATAATCTTGCATCACAATATGCAATATTGACTAATTTGGATAAATATAAGGGTAAACAAGATAGGCATTCATTTTTCTCAAGAAAAAAAAAAATCATACAGAGAGCCCTATCAGATATAAATATAATGCGTTTTTTTTATCATAATAACTTTATTTAATGATATAAGTAAAAATATAATAAATATGTAATATAGTACACATATTTAGATAAATACTCTCTATAGCTCTTTTTTTTCTAGCCAACTAACGTGCTATAGCCTATATTATGGTCATCAAATGGCTTTCCTGAGGTAAATGTTATGTGACATAATTGTTCTCCAGCTATTGTACTGACCCTTTCCGCAGTTGAAAAACACTGATTGATCGATATTATGTACGATGATGAATATACATTTCGGTAAGTTGTAGCCTACTGTTTCTTTTAACATTGTTCATTCGTGTTTATTTACTATTAGCTAGTAGAGACGATCGGTTCACGTGCGCTAGGGATCTGTCACGTCACATTTACAAGCGGCAAAACGGTATTTATTTGAATTTCGTAATAAAATTGACAGAATCTGAGATTTTTTTTCTATCATAATAACTAACCTGCTCTGTCTAGTCTGTCGGTCTCCGTGTCCTCTTTGCTTCGCGATTTTTCTGTGCGTGAGAAAATGGATGTATGGTGTGAGAGCGTGTGAAAAGTGTCAATTGCGTGTGTCTCGCGGTGAATGCGTGAGAGTTGGGAGCTCTGTGTCAGGGTGGTCGTCTACGATAACGGGAGGTCCTCCAGTAGGTGCTCGTGCTTCCGTGGTGGTTTCAGTTGTGCTTCCTCCTCCATTGGCATGGCAACAAACAACCATTACGCTGAAATAGAGCGCGCGCCGTGCGGAGCGTGGAGCTAGTATCTAGGGAGCAGTGATTCGCCAAACCTCCCTTATTGCAGTCGCACACATTTCTTTTGATTTTATTTTGTAGTAACGAGTAACAAAGATGCTTAGTGGAAATGTATCGGAGTAAAAGTATACATTTTATCTAGGAAATGTAGTGGAGTAAAAGTGAAAGTTGAAATAAATTTAAATAGCGAAGTAAAGTACAGATACGTGAAATTTCTACTTAAGTACAGTAACGAAGTATTTGTACTCCGTTACATTACAACACTGATTGGCAGTAAATTTATTGCAAATATATAATAATATTCAATGTATCACCCATAACTATACAGTTCAATCCATGCATTCATGTATATCATGTACACATATCATGTATCATATGATGTGTGCATCATCACATATATGCACATATAAATATCACATATATGTGACCATGGACCACAAAATCAGTCACATGGGTCAATTTGTTTTAAATTGAGATTTATACATAATCTGAAAGCTGAATACATAAGATTTCCATTGATGTATGGTTTGTTAGGATAGGACAATAATTCCAAGATCTGGAATTTGAAGGTGCAAAAAAATCTGAACATTGAGAAAATCGCCTTTAAAGTTGTCCATTTATGTTCGCGACTGTGCTGCATTCACTCACAAAAATAAATGTTTTATATATTTACTGTAGGAAATTTACAAAATATCTTAATGTAACATGGTCTTTACTTAATATCCTAATGATTTTTGGCATAAAAGAAAAATCAATAATTTTGACCAATGCAATGTATTGTTGGCTATTGCCACAAATATACCCGTGCTACTTGTGACTGGTTTTGTGATCCAGGGTCACATATTTGTTTGTTTCACTGGCTTACTTTCATCCAGAGGTGGACGAAGTACACACTACCTTACTTGAGTGAAAGTATAGATATTACTGGTCAAATATTACTCCGTTACAAGTAAAAGTTGTAAAGACCTATTTTTACTTAAGTAAAAGTACAGAAGTACTCGTTTTTAAAAGTACTTAAATATCAGAAGTAAAATGTAAATGTCAATGCATTGTTTTATTATTGTTGCATTGTTGTATGTAATACTTAAAGAACCATATGCCTCTGAATCTATGCCTGCCTACCCTCATATCAATATCAAATGTATTTTTTAGAACACAGTTCCAGAAGTGGGATTGAATGTGAGATTGAATAAGTCACTCAATAACGTCCACAATGGTTTCGGACACCCAAATGGCTGTTCCCTCAAATAGTGCCCTATTTAAAGTTTTTTTGGCTTTTAGTATGAATATGTTAGCCTTACTGTTATCTATAAGCTAGTGTGCTTCAAAAAAGTGACAAAATTCGCATTTAGAAAACCAAACCTAACGTTGAAAATGAAAATCAGGTTTATGTCAGAATCCAATGTCAGATTGACGTTGATCTCCAATGTTGGACAGACGTTGTATTGTGGTTGAAAATGAAAATCGGGTTGACGTCAGAAACCAACATCAGTCGGGTTCTGACGTCAGCCCGACTTTTTTCAATCAATATCCAACGTCAATCTGACGTCAGGTTCTGATGTCAATCAGATGCAGGGTTCTGACGTCAACCCGACTTTCATTTCCAACCAAAATGCAACCCCTGTAACCAAAATCATCCCCTGACTGATGTTACTTTCTACTCAAGGACCTTGACAGAATTGTAGTGGAGTAAAAAGTACGATATTTGTCTTTCAAATGTAGTGAAGTTAAAAAGTTTCCAGAAAAAATAATACTCAAGTAAAGTACAGATACTCAAAAAGTGTACTTAAGTACAGTACTCAAGTAAATGTAATTTGTTACTGTCCACCTCTGCTTTCATCTCTGTTGTTGCTTAGTATGTATCATTTATGTTATGTTATATGGCTTATTTGTAACCCCAGACATAATCCATGGACTTTTTGAGGAAAAATATGGAGAGTTCTGTGAAATACATTTCACAAATGGTTAAAAACAACAGAGATGATGGTACAGTTTGATTAGTAGCTGAAAGCATCAACAGTTATCCTAAATATTGTATAAACCCACATTTTGGATAAAAGCATCAGCTAAATGAATAAATATAAATGTTGTGTGATACATTGTTCGTAAAACTCTCAGAAGACCTGATGCCCCCTTCCTGTCAAGAGGGGAAATAATAAAAGGCCAATGCTATTCTCAGTGATAGTATTTCAATGAAACGATCGCCTTTAGGCATTATCTCCCTTCTCTCCACCTAATCAGACAGAATGGACTCTCGTTCGGTCTCCCTCCCAGTCTGGCTGCTTACAGAGACAGAGCGATACATCACAACCAAACACTTGAGGAACTCTGCCATTGATCTACAGCATGCGCACGCACAAACGGATGTGCCACTAAAACAATCTCGATATCACCACTGTTCAGCTCCTTCCCATTCAGCCTCTTTCTTTTTTTCTTGCAGTCGCGATTACCCAAGATAACGCTGCTCTGAGAAAACCTAATTATTCCCTCTGAGCCACTGGAGAGGCGAAACAGCCATTCCACTCCAGCTTCTGCAGCATTGTGATGCCCATTTAGACTGCGGGCACTAGGTGGCAGATATTTTATGTTGCAGCTGTCATTTGTGGATGTTAAGGAGAGAGCTGCAGTTGTTGACACTCTTTCTGTAACTCCCATATGACTTTATGTCCAATCTGCAATACATCAGCATGGAGAGCTGTCTAAACCTCGTACATAAGACTGCAGCTATATATCGCAGGTACTCGGTCCAATACCTGTGCATTTATTCAAATGGCCACGTTCACACAGCAGCAGAATACAATTGTCAGTGCTGAATATAGTTGTTCATTCACATTTTTGTTTTGAAACAGACATAAGGTGCGGCCACATTAGAGGAAATTGATGAAAAATGGTTCATTATCTGTTGTCAGTTAGTGGTGCAACGGATCATCATTGATCCGTGATCCGTTCGGATCAATATCTTCGGTTCGGCACACACGTGATTCGCGGATTGATTTATGAAAAAAAGAAGAAGTTGTGCGTATGTTCAGTCCACACACAGCGTGGTCATGGCGAGCGGAGGACGGGGGAGCTTGAATGCCCCGCGTCATTTAAAATTACCTGTATGGGAGCATTTTGGCTTCCCTGGAACACGCGTCTATTTCGCTTCAAACGCTTGCTTTATCATGATACGCGCGCGGTGCGTCCTATTCGCTTTGGACGCGCGAAAGGATTCAAACTGTTCAAGCATCGAACTAGACGCGAATTTGACGCTCTATTCGCATTTCGTGTGAACGCAGCAAAATGAACAGGCTGCGATGTCAAGATTGCAATGCGTGTGTGTGTGAGAGAGAGAGAGAGGCACGGGCGCGATCGAACAGTGAAAACATTAATCTGTTTATTTTGAAGTTACACATTCTACATTGATTAAAAAAGAAAATCAAATGTTGTTAATGGTAGGCCTAGTATTATTTTATACAGAAATAAATTATTTATAATTCAGATGAGAATAACGTTAAAGTTTAATTTTAAATTCATTCAGGTACAATTACCAAACATATCTCAAGGTCTTTTGAATAAAGGGTGGCAGTCTTTCATTATCAACTGTTGTTGTGGACTATATACTGAAGAAGTATTTGTTCTCCATTTGAGTGAGATGTTTGTATGTGGCTAATTGAGCAAAGTGCTTCCATATATTTTATTATTAGTAGTATTAGTTCAAGATTAAAATAAAAATATCGGATTGATTTCGGTATCGGCAAATAGCCAAAGCTGCGGCATCGGTATCGTATCGGAAGTGAAAAAGTGGTATCGGGACATCGGTGGAAACACATCAAGCATGGCCACGTTACGTCATCCCGTCGCCATTTTAAAAGTGTTAATTTAAAAAAAAAATTTTGCTGATCCGAAAAATGATCCGATCCGTGACTCTGATCCGAGAAACGATCCGAACCGTGAGTTTTTTGATCCGTTGCACCCCTATTGTCAGTAGTGTAGTGACGGTTCACTTTCAAACCAAGCCGCTTTCTGTTGGTCAATATGGTGAATTTACGTGACATACTAAACCCAAAATGAAATCTGCACAGGAAAATCTTGTCCTCACATGTAAATCCTGATCGCATTGATTCCTACTGAAATTCTCCAAACAAAGCTAAATTTGACTGCACCTTTACTATAACTAGGCTATGTTTACTCACTTTCACCATTCACACAAAACATGTTATTGCATTTAACTCTTTCCCCAGAAAATTTCTGTCAATTATGAGGCAATGCTTCCCTGCCATTAGTCTCAGCCTCAGATGCCACGCTTACGAATGGCTGGCTGAACGTCTGATGCATATGGCACACTTAACTGGAAACTAACTGGAAACTTCAGGATTTTCGAAGTTGTCATCTAAATGGTTGAATTCTATAGGATTTCCGGGAGACGTGTCTGTCGCGTTCTTTAAAGGTCCGCCTGGAAACAAAGATGCTGTGGCGTCAAACCCCTTCATGGAAGAGGAAAGTGAAACTTTGCAACACATTCTCATACCTAAGACGTCACTTTTTGTCACTTTCAACCATGCTTCAATATCTGACGCTCAAAGCACCCTTTAGCGTCCATATGTGACGCTTCGGTTATGGGTAGGTTTAGGCGTCATGTAACTGACGCTTTCGAAAGCGTCAATATCCGACGCACAAAGCACCCTTAGCGTCAATATGAGACGCTTCGGTTGGGTAGGTTTAGGTCTGTGGTAGGGTTATGCGTCTCATATGGACGCTAAAGGGTGCTTTGAGCGTCAGATATTGAAGCATGGTTGAAAGTGCACGTCTTGGGTATGAGAACGGGCTGAACTTTGACAATTATCAGGATCAACTTAAACGCTGGATTTTCAGACGTATGTGAAGTATTTCAAATTTGTGGCATAGACTTGCAGACCAGTCTGTTATTGTAGGGACATCAACGTTTTCACGCCCTAAACATGACGCAGAACAAAACGATCTGTGATTGGTTTGCTTTACATGTCAGTCAGACGGCCTCTGGACGGTTCTAGGCCAATGAAAGCTGCTAAGGAGTCCAGACCTTCTGCCGTCAGTCTGAAGGTCTGGCTACGCGAGACTACCCCGCCATGGACGGAAATTTCAGGCTTTCCGTGTATTCACTGTTATACGGTAGGGGCCGCTATTACACATCTGTATATAGTAAGAAGTATAAACAAGCGATATCTATGTAAGCAGATGCATATGTAAAATAATGCGGTCATCAACATTAAACAGCATATAAATCAAAACTGCCTAAAGTTACCGAATGAAATGTTGACCCAGGACGAGGTATAGGACTGTGTAAGCTTTGGGGCTGTTGATGGACTCGATCTACTCTATCTATGGTTTGATCATCATTCTGGATCAAAAACACATTTTTCTCAGCCTTTTGCTCAAAATGCTCTTTTCTTTTCTTGCAAAAGTTGTAAATAATGCCTGGATCAGTGATGAAAATAAATATATCAAAATGGTGACTTTCATAACGCTGGAAAGTCATTACAGATAACATGACTTTATTTGATAAACGTGCCCAATAGAGGCACAAATTCATCCATTATCCTACAGTGGCATTGAATTGTTTAGTGTGGAGCAAAGCATTCGGGAAGGACCCAGACCACAAAACTGATAAAGGCTTTGATGGAAGACAGTGATTGGAAGGGCTCATAACTCAATCTCTGTGAGTTATCTGAACCTCACAGGAATACACAAAATACACGTCGACTGTGTGTGCGGCTATAGCACTGTATGACATGACAAATAGTTTTCCAATGTGATTCTATTTACCCAATACAGATTAACCCAAATAGTACATTTTAAGGTGTGAGTCCTGATCATTTGAACTAATGAGTTGTTTAGCTATAGAATATATTTAGCACTCGAAAATGTGACTAACTGCCGTTTATACTGCCGCTGTGTGAACATTGTTACTGGTATCTGTATGTCACTGATATACAAAAACTTGGACATTTTGAGTGAATAGAGCGACAGAGCGACAAATGTTTGGACAAAAGAGGGAGAGCTAGAGAATTTTTGGCTGCATATCTAAGAAAATGAAACGTGCAGGAATTATTTTAAATAGATTAGAAATAAAAATGAAATTCTTAAGTCGCAGTGCAAAGTCTGGATGTCTTTGTTATCTTTTGCAATGGTTACAAGCAATTCTCAATACTATTGCGAGTTAAGGTGCAGTCACATTTACCATTGCTCTGTGAAATTTTGCAGGCGAAATCCAGTCATTTCAATAGGAATCTGTGGAATCAGGAATCAGGAAAAAAATTCCAATACAGATTTTGCATTAAATTCAAAAGAGTCACAATTTGCCATATTCACAATGTTTGTGAATAGAAGTTTAAATTTAATCTGTTCATCATGTCTCCTCAGAAGACTTTGATTCGCTTGATTCATATGGATTATTTTCATGATGTCTTTGTACTTTTTTAAACTTGATTACAAAGGTTGATATAATGAATGGACAAAAATGGGGAGAGAATATTAAAAAATATCTTGATTTGTATTCTGAAGATGAACGAAAGTCTTGCAATTTGACACGAGGGTGAGTAAACAGGTGAACTCTTAATCTCACATATCTGGGTTTCTTCCCACACAGGTTTTTTTTAATTTCTTTTATATAACCCTTCTGGAAAAGCTGAACTGTACTTTTTTTGGCTAAGAGCTGCTCTAGTTTTAGCTGCAGTCCCCCCACAGTTTTGTTACAACAATGCTCTTCAGATGATGCTTAATTGAAAAAAATAATAAAAAATGTTATCATTTAATTAGGAGCACATTTCCACTGAGAGACAAAAAGACTGATACAATGTGTGTGCGCGTGTTATTTACTGCCTCAATTGTATGCAGATCACGAGGGAGCAGTGTGTATTTTCTCTCATAGCGAAGCATTAGAAGGATCGCTCCTTAAGCTGGCCTGATTAGACTATCCCATCGTCTTGCCTTTCCTCCAGAGATCAAACTCAGCATGTCCTTCCCTGTAATACTTTATACCAGTGTGACAATGCATTACATATCACAGTAAGTCCTAAATATTTGGTCTATTCACTTCCAAATTACATACATATGACTATTGTTATAATATCTACAAATAGGGTGAATCAGAAGTGAGCGCAGAGGGCAGAGCTCTTGAAGTGAGAGGCCTTTGCTATTATAGGCGATGCGTTTAGAACACTGCGCAAATCTATATATCACTCAACCTTCATTTTGAATAGGAATGTTAACATAGGAGCTAAAGTAATGCTTTTAACTGTAAAGATTGTTCTGGAAAGTATACTTTTGTATCGTATATCGACCCTTTGTAATTCTATTTCCGCTGAGAGTCCTTGGGTGCATGAGAACAATTGAGCATTTTAGAATCAATGGCAAAATCACATAAATGGCAAACAAACTGGAAAATTACGTCCTTTACCTGACGATTGTCTGTATGCTGTGAAAGAGGAATTCAGTTTGAAGGGTCATTCCAAATGAGAGAAGGCAAGTAATAATGAAAGTAGCACTTGGAACAGAGAGCAACAGTGGGGTAATGAAAGTAAAAATTCATTCCATTACTTTTCTCAACAGAGAAATAGATTATTAATGATTCCGCATAAACCTTTCAAGACAGGCCGACTATTAATCTATGGAATGCTTCTGTTAATGCCCTAACTCGTACGTTTTTAAAGTTCAGTTTTAAATGTACAGTTCCACTAAACAGAAAATCACAACAAACAAATTAGGACAAAAGAGCTCAGCATCAACCATCCACTCACATGAAGCATTGTTTGATTTTGTTTTTGGGGTGTGATAGAAAATGCTTTCATGCTTGATTGTTCAAAAAAACACATTATTTTTCACATATTTGACATTATTACAGCTCTTCTCTCCCCAGTCTGGCTAGAACGCGATGAGCCCGTCCTTCTGAAATATGAAATGTGCTGTGATTGGTTACTTGACCCAGTGTGTTGTGATTGGCACTGCTTAGCGTGTGTTCAGGGAAATGTCACGCCCCTTATCATAACCATGAGTTTCATCTACTCAGATGTAAATATTTAGGATGGCGTCAATTTCAAACCAATTCAAGCTAGACTCAGACTTAAGAATCCAAACAACAAGAGGATCATGCAGAACAGATTTCATGCACTGACTTTGCAAGCACGGATTTCAGAGTGGCATGTTTTTTTTTGTAATTTTCTTATACATTTTAGATCCGATGTTATACATCATTTAATCGTACTGTATTTGTCGGAAACTATGGTAATACAAACAATAATCAATCACACAACCATGGATCATTTTCCTAAGGGGAGGTGAACAGTCTTACAAAAGCGAGAGCTTACAAAAGCTACAGTAAACATTATATCAACACTAATGTTGGCTAGCAGGCGAGCGGAGGTAAACAGCTTTGTCCTTTGTTTACATTGTAGTTTGTTGCAATAAAACTTATAAAAAAACTGTTAATCGAAAACGCAACTAGAAATGATAAGACATACTCACAAGTGATCCACAAACAACAGATTGTCCAGACAAAGTGGGAACTGCTCCATTTCAGGAGAAGCTTTTGTGTGTAACCTGCATTGTGCTCTCTTAGCTTCTGGAAGCTGTTCTCCGTGAAATGCGCAGCACACAGATAAACGTTGGTGTAACAATGTTCATGAACAGTGTCTAAAATAAATATTAACCACTGAGGTTATAATACACGGGGAAACTTTTTGAGCAATGTTACTGGGCAATGTTGCCGTCAACGGGGGACCAAGAGAGACACAGGGCCTACGACCGATCTAAAGTATCCAGATAGAAATTTGTTGCCCATTCTCAACGGGACAGTTCCCAAGCAACATTGCATGGCAACATTGCTCAAAAAAGTTTCCCTGTGTATTATCACCTTAAAAAAAAAAATCGTTTTGGAAACAGGGTGGATAAAGCAGTGTCTCTTTGACATAGTGACAACACTGTCTTCTCTAATGCAGCTCAGCCAGGCCTCGTCCTATTTTTGACATATTCTGTGGGCCGGGATTATTTAAATGAGTAACATTGTGACTTCAAAAAAAATGTGTTGTATTCCAAACGAGTCGTTTGTTATAGTTCTTGGAAAGAATATTCTGTTAAATAAAATATATTGGAGCTTTGTAACCTTGCAGAACAGCAACATCACACACTAACTAAAGTTGAAAAAGTGAAAAAGCATGCAACCCGTTCTCATACCCAAGGCGTCACTTTCAACCATGCTTCAATATCTGACGCTCAAAGCACCCTTTAGCGTCCATATGAGACGCATAACCCTACCACAGACCTAAACCTACCCAACCGAAGCGTCACATATTGACGCTAAAGGGTGCTTTGAGCGTCAGATATTGACGCTTCCGAAAGCGTCAGTTACATGACGCCTAAACCTACCCATAACCGAAGTGTCACATATGGACGCTAAAGGGTGCTTTGAGCGTCAGATATTGAAGCATGGTTGAAAGTGACAAAAAGTGACGCCTTAGGTATGAGAATGTGTTGTAATATGACCCCTTTAACTAATGTGATGAGATCATGTGACAAAAATGTAGCAAACTACTGCTTGAAATGGTTATTGCTGTGCACTGTTATGTTTCACAGTATCAGTTATCAGTCCTGAGCAGTAATCGGTAAGATAGAGTTTCATTCTGAATATAGCCAGTTTAAGTTAGCTTTGCTAGTCTAATAGTTTAAGTCACTTAATATTGGATGGATTGAAAATTGTACATTCTTAGTGTGCAGCCAGTATATTGTGGCCAATTTGAATTTGAATGGCATCTATGCAAGAATCAATTTCCAGTTCTCAATCTTTCAGTCTTTCCATTTCTACTGTTAGGAATTTTATTCAGTAGATACATAAAAAAAATGCATTCATTAACTGAAATGCAGCAATTACTCATGGCTCCCTGTGGCTTGCCTGAAAAACACAATCCTCTTAGTTCTGCCTGCACTTTTCCTTTACTTTCCTGTGTTTTTAGAGGAAAGTGGGCTTGTAATTCAACATTATGTTTCAGCTGGTTCCAATAGGCCTAGATGTTGGTTACCAGTGAGGCCACTAGAGTCACAGTGTACTCAAAGGTCCCCCTACCCACCCACTCCCTCCCCCTCACAGACAGTGTCTGATATTCTCAGACAAGTAAACATACAAACATGTAAAAGCACAGCATTGCAGTTATTGAGAATCCAATGACCTACCAATGCAAACCAGGTCCATGAAGCCGTACATGGCATAACAGATCTGGAAGAGCAGGTCCTGCCTTTGCCACTTGGCCGAGGGGCTGAGGGAGGACCACACCAGCCAGGAGATACTGGCTATCAGGAACAGCGAACCCAGAACAGCTGCAGCTATCTGGACTTTCTCTATCACTGTCAAAGAGATGGCCTGCCACTGGAGACACAGAAAAAAACGATGAGCTAATAGATAGCACAGTACCAGACACACATTTAAACACACATGAAGAACAAGAAAACACTGAACAATATTAAACAGATAATATAAGTGACTTAATACCAGTCAGAATAAAAACAGTTTTTTATGTGTACTTTTATTCAGCAAGGAGGCATTAAATTGATCAAGACTTGTTACAAAAAATATATTTCAAATAAATGCTGTTCTTTTGAAATTTCTATTCATCCTGAAAAAAAGTGTATTGTGGCTTCCAGAAAAATATTAAGCTTTAAGTGTTTTTAACATTGATATAAATGTTTCTTAAGCAGCAAATCAGCATATTAGAATGATTTCTGAAGAGTCTTGTGACACTAAACACTGGAGTAACAGCTTTTAAAAAAATCAGCTTTGCCATTAGAGGAATAAATTACATTTTTTTAAAATGCACTTGTAGATATTAAAATAATACAAAACATTTATTTTAAATTGTATGAATATTTCACAATATTATTGTTTGTACTGTATTTTGTACAATCTTACCGACTCCAAACTCTTGAATGGTAGTTGTTTACTTTTTTTGGTTTTATTATTCATATCATTATTTTAAAGGTGCGCTCTGGAAGATCTTTGAGATGAAGTACATACAAAACAAAAATACTGAACATACTGTTCTTCCCTTAACCCAATTCCCCAATAATATTATATTTTTAGCAGTTGGGATGGATTTGGCAAGAAAAATGTCAAAATAATTTCTTGCTGTTTTATATAAACTAAAATATGGTCTGTCTACTTGCTCAGACAACTTTCTTTCCTCCTTTTCTTCTTCTTCTTCTTCTTCTTCTTCTTTTTTTTTTTAAATACGTGCCCTGTAGACGTTCTTCTTGCTGGTTATAGATCTTAGTGTAGAATGAAAGATCCTAACATAGGCAAGTCAACTGAAAGTACAGCTGATGTTAAAAATACAAAACAAAAAAAATTCGGTCATTCAGGGTTCCCACACCTTGGTTAACTTCAAATTCAAGGACCTTTCAAGGACTTTCCAGGTCCAATATCCTCAAATTCAAGGACATAATGTAGGGACACATTTAAAGTGAGAGCAAGGTTACACCGTGATACCGTGATACGTGAAATATTTTGTTGTCTGAGACAAAGATAAATGAAGAGATTGTTTACTTAATTATTCAGTAAAATTATGTTATTGCGAATATTATTGTTACTTGTTCATCATTGTGTTAGTGTTTTATTCGCTGACTTTAGCTAGCTTCTTTGCACGAAGAACAACATAGTGACGAAACGTGTTTGTCTGTTTAGGGCTCCTGTAGAAACATGGTGGCGCAAAATGGGTATTTCAATGTAAGGAGACCCGCAATGTATGTAGATAGAAATGGCTCATTCTAATACAAACACAACAGTTCATTAAGTAAGGTCTTTAACACCACTGAAAATAAAGTTATGTAGCCTATATGATATTGCATTTCTGTCAACAGATCCTCCTAAATATTACACATGCACCTTTAAGATATATGAATATTCTTTTAAGTTTTCTTGCCTCATGGGTTTATATTATCTTAACAAGCGAAGCAATTCAAGCCCTATTCGGACGTTAATTGTTTCTCATGTGGACGTCTGTAAAAATACATTTTGCATCATGCATGGCACCAGAGCCGGATTAACGCAAAGGCAAACTAGGCACGTGCCTAGGGCCCGATTGGCGGGATGGGGCCCAGACAGAGGGACAAAAAAAAAAAAAAAAAAATGTACAAATGTCCTATCTACAATTTATTTCAAAATGTATTAATTAACTAAAAATAGTGACGATGTTTATCTTAACCATAGACTGTTACATTACGTCACATTAACGTCAGCCCATGACTGTATATATAGAGGCGCCAGCCAGTTAAGTCCGAGGGGACGTCAGCGGCGGTCAGAGGCGGTCAACGAACGCATCCATCAGGTGCAGCGAGTGCGAAGCAAAAGCCTAAATAGGCACGCAAAGAAGCACAGCTCGAAATGCAGGTCATCGATTTTGGAGTGATTGCAATGTATTTTAAATATAAACGTGTGGGCTACTGTAGATCAGCGTATTTCTGGAAAAATCATTCACCGCTTTGTTTGTCTAGTCTACGAGTTTAAAAGAGCGCGAGCGTCTAACGTGCCCAGACGCGACGCTTTGAATTTGCGCGTACAACGAATAACATCGCGTTGGGAGCTGACTAGTAAAAAGCTACAAAAGTAAAAGACAAGACGTTTGTATTCAAAGTTAAAAAACCAACACACTGCAACATTTTTAAATGTTTCAAATAAAGGATCTCATATCTATGGGTCTATCTTCTATATTCTGATGCTGATGATTAGATAATACCCTGACATCATAGCCTATACGAATATTAGATTAGAATTTTTTTCCTGCTCAGTAGCGATCGTATCTTTCTCTTCCACTTGATTTGTGTATAGCATATTTAAGGTAGCAATGCAATACATAATATCATATTACTGATATTAATAATATGACAATATCTGCAGATATTGATTAAATGGGAGGGAAAAATCCTGCCCATAACGCAGCTATGAAAACAATTATAAAAGCAGGTTCATGTTCATCTACTGAAGTGGGATTCTGGAACTGTGAATAAACTGAATAAAACAGCTAAAAATAACAACAAGAACAATAACATCTTCATTAAACAAAAAAGAGATTACCTTAGATAAATTTTGATGTAGTAGCTACCAGTAAAAAGTCTGGACCCATTACTATCTTTAATGTTTTTGAAAGAAGTTTCTTATTATGCTCTACAAGCAGGGCCGTTTCTAGGCATAGGCAAACTAGGCGGTCGCCTAGGGCGCAAACAGCTGGGGGGCGCCAGTGAGAGCCCCCACCACAACAAGAGATTTTTTTCTCGCCCAAGCGAGTGGAAGAAAAATCCTTATTTTTTTACATTTCCGATAATGGAGCGTATATTTGCACTAAGCGCCCACCACTAAATATCTACAGTGGCATAGGTCATAGGGCGTGAGGTGCTTGAAAGTAGCTTTTGATGCGTTCGAATCCGCCTTTTGCCGAACTCGCTCTTCTCCCTTTTCCCAACACATGAGATGTAAAATTTATAGCCTAACATAAAGGTTTCTAGCGTTATATTTTGTCAACGAACTAAAATCGAAATCGTGATATGGCTTTGTGCCTTTATAAAACAACACAAGACTTTAATTAAGTAGCCTATACAGGCATTCTGTTTATGCTGCGTGATTTAAAGAAAAGTGCGCACTTTGCTCACGCAATCAGCATGGTGATCTGGTGTTTTTCTCCAAAATAAAAGCTAAAGGGTTTATTTCTTGCAAGTGAAGAAATTAGGACAAAAATATTGTAATTTTCCTATACTATAGTGTAATGTAAAATATACTCTTGAAATATTCATTTTAATTTATACAGTACATATTATTGGCTATATGGATTTTACGTCATAGGAATACTTATATATTTGCTCTTAATTTTTAGCTCTCAAAGTTCTAATTGGGGGGGGGGGGGGGGGGTTTGGTTCCTTATTACTCAATAGGAATCTTGCCTAGGGTGCCAAAAGGCTAGAAACGGCCCTGTCTACAAGCCTGCATTTATTTGATCAAAATACAGAAAAAAACAGGAATATTCAGCGAGGATGTGTTAAATATATAAAAGTGATAGTGAAAACTTTTTTAAAACAACTTTTTAATAATCAAAAAATCCTGAAAAAAGTATCACATGTTATAAAATAAAAATTAAGCACCATTTCTAACATTTGATAATAAATCAGAATATTATAAAGTTTTCTAAAGGATCACGTGACACTAAATTCAGCTTTGAATCGCAGAAATATATTTTAAAGTATAGTAAAATAGAAAACCATTATTTTAAATTGTAATAATATTTCACTATATTATTTTTCTGTATTTTTGATCAAATAAATCCAGGCTTGATGAGCATAAGAGACTTCTTTCAAAAACATTAAAAATAGTAATTTGTCCAAACTTATGTACTGTGTAAGTAAAAATATACTAAATTTAAAATTAAATGTTGTATAAATAAAAAGGTTAGGAATCATATTTGTTTCAAGTGTTTTTTATTGGGGGTGGGGGGCCTCCAACATGAATTTTGCCTAGGGCCTCCAAATGTCTAGAACCGGCCCTGCATGGCACCTCAGTGATAAAAACATTCGGATGCCGATTTATACATGGATTTCTCGGCGACGTCATCACTGCTTGCGCACGCAACCAGGAGGCAGAAAGACCCGCGGTCTTCGTACTGGAGTAAAGGCTTTAGGCTAGTAGCATAGTGGCAGGCATGTACTGGCCATCGGGACTACCGGGAGATTCCCGGTGGGCCGACGTGCTTTTTGGGCCGATGCATCTCATATGTATGTAGGCTATATAAAAAATGTTTGTTTGTTTGTTTGTTTAGGCTACTTAATGGCCCATAAAACTAGTACATCGGCGGCCCATTCGTTTTGTTTTGTTTTGCTTAATTGGCGGCGCTGGGTTAGTGCCGGTGTAATGCATTGGTCAAAAAAAGGCAGCGTTAGTTTTTTTTTTCGGACACACCGGCCCATGGAACACGTAGGCCCATTGGTTCTTTTCTTGATTGACACTGAGCTGGGCCAATCACATCTTTAAACACCTCCTTTGGGTCTGTGTCAGTGTGTATCTATCTGTCAAAATAGTCTGAGAGATGGAGAAAAAACGCAAGGAATGTGCAGAGAAATTGCGTAAAAAATAGATACAGAACGCTGTAAAATGTGTCAAAATTAGGGGTGTAACGATACACGTATTCGTATTGAACTGTTCGGTACGAGGCTTTCGGTACGCACTACGCATTTTAAAACCGAACGAACGTTGGACTATTTTTCCTGCCGACCAAAATTTTGTTATTTCAAATGTTGGCGCGTTGCGCGTGGCAAGCGCGCTCAAAATGTAAGAGACGCCGGCGCGACCACAACATTGCCCAACATCATGGCAAACGTAATGCAAGCGAAACGAAACTGCTCGTTATTGTGTGGTTGAAGGACCGTTAATCAGTTTAGACCAGTGCAGCGCGAGCCGATCTTGATCAAGCGACACTGTTACTACACAGCGCTAATAAGAGATCCAGTAAAGAAAGCATTTGCATTCGCCACTGAAGTAATAACATCACTGCGAGATCTAGTGTGAGAAACATTCACATTTCTCCGTTATTAACGGATCAAACAGCGCTGACCTGGAAACCAGGAAGAAACATTGTGCCATGAATGAACTATCCAGAGTCCACAGATCAGCGACATTCACCATGGATTTACTAACTGCAACCCTGCATGGAAGTTTGGCAGGAATATTAGGCTATAATGCCTCAAGTAACATTGCGTCTGTTTTATTTTGACATTATGAATACAATTGCTGCCCTCAAAATGTTAATCTGAACTAAAATAAACCTTTATTTATAACTACTAGAATATTACATTTCATTTTTTCCAAGGAGCTGTTTTGATTTATATGCTCCTAAGAAGAATCAATTATAGCTCCAGAATTGCTCAAACTAAAAAAAAAAATTGTACTTTATGATGTTAGTTTTAATAAAAAAAAGAATAAAAAAAATTACATCTTTTTGCTGTATCAAAAACGTACCGAACCGAACCATGACACAAGTGTATCGTATCGAACCGTGACAAAAGTGTATCGTATCGAACCGAACCGTGACAAAAGTGTATCGTATTGTATCGTATCGAACCGTGATTTTTGTGAACCGTTACACCCCTAGTCAAAATATATTTTCTGCAGCAACAGGACCTTAATCAGCTCCAGTGGCTGATGATGATAGTGAGGAGGATCAGGAGAGAGAGAGAAAGTGTAGAGCCTGCGGTAAGCAGAACTACTTTCAAAACACTTGGATATGTCATGAGTGTAGGAACCCATTATACCCAGTTACGCATTATTTCCACATCTGCATAGTTGACGATTACCAATAGGCTACTGCAATTTACTAAATTTAATGAGACTCGTTTGTAAATCATGTTTACCGCCAAAATAACTGTGCAGTTTCCCTCAAAATAAAAAATCATGTGCTTATCTCTTACAACTATAGAAATTAGTACAAAAACTAATCATGAAAGCTTCCTTTATTTTTCAGTGCATTAGTTTTACAATATATGGCTATTATATCATTGAATTAATATTAGAACTTATTGTGTAGTAGAGTAATCTAGACAGAAACTATAACTAAAAGAGGTTTGAATTTTTCTTTGCTTAATTTGCACACTGAATATGGGTTGAAGCTTTTTTAATTTTTTAAACTCTCAAAGAGCACCAGATTGATGAATTTAACATTAAAATGCACAAAATTTTCTTATGGGGGGGCATGCCCCCAAACCCCCCTAGAGGCACACTCACCACAGCTTTACCAAAAATCCTGTGAGAAACACTGGTATTGCTATGTCAATGCAGCTTATGGCATTTTTTTTTTTTTTGATTGATCACTGTGGAGAATAGTTCAATTGTGTTAATAAATTACAATTTTAACTCTCACTCATTACATGGCATTAGTGATTTTAAGGAATAGGAGTTGAACAAAAACATATTCAAGGGCGTGCAAAGATGGGTGGTGTCTATGATCATATGTAGTGGGCCAGTCTGGGCCAAAATGCCAGGGCCGAATTTTTGTCCCAGTCCAGCCCTGCATAGTGGTGGTGTTGTCGCTAAGTCAAAATACCAAGGAGTTGTTGCGTAATTTATTTACATGCAGGTCTATCTGTTGTAATTTATCTGCTCATTTAAATTATACATGTTGCAAGTAATTCCAAATCTAGGCAAATGGAAGAGTGGGACAGAAGGAGGAAGTTGTATGTTATATTCTTTCTATTCATAATTTGACGAGCTGCACATGACCACATAGCACGTAGTTGTATGCATCAAGGGATTTGTACGCTCAAATCATTTCTCTTGTATACACACTTGCTTGAATAAGATAATTATGGCTATATATCAGGCCATACAATTGCTGGTCACTTCTTGTCATCCACAATCCAAAGATCGTCATGTATTGCGTAGGGATCCGGCAAGATCTCACCATTGCTAAGAGTAAGTTTTATTTATTCTTGTTGTAGCGTAGTTTTTCACCTATATTTAACTTCGCTTCGTCAGAAGTGCAAATACAACATCCGTTTTTTAAATCCTATCCAATGGTTGAAAGGAAAGGAGTAAACACGGTCACTAGTAGGTTGTGACGGCTGTCAATCAAAATGTGGAGCGGTGATTCGTTCCATGTGTTCCCTGTCAGAAAACAAATAGATAATTTGGTAAATTTAAATTTAACAGAATTTATCAACTTGTTGCCTGCTGTGGTTGTTTTAATTCACATCCTTTCTAAAAAATCTGAACGTTTTTGGTTTAATATATTCTTAATATATAAGACTGTCAATGATCTAATTTCATGTTTTATATTTTATTTGTTCATTGTTTATTTTGTTGTTTTAGTTGAGTTGGTCAGAACTGTTTCAAATAATAATAATAATAATAATAAATGATATATATATATATATATATATATATATATATATATATATATATATATATATATATATATATATATATATATATGCGCATGATGCCTGCTGCCTTTGGGCTCAGTGATGTTGAATTTAAATGACATGTAAAATAAAGACATGTTATGTTACATAGTGATGTAATGGTGTTTTCTGGAAGGAAAGGAACTAAAGAACAAATCATTTTTATCAGCTGAAAGGCAGAATACAAATGTTTTTATTAAATTAGATAAACATTATATAACAGTTTCAGGTTATGTTTTGGTGTTGGTAACATGTCCCACATTGTCCCACACAAACTTATAATCGTCCCACATTTGGTTTGTTTGATGGTGGTCACCCTAATTACATTACTAACTTAGTCTAACATGATAATTCATACATACATCACAGTATGTCCGGATTTTGATTCGTAAACAGTTGGACGTTTTACATAATGTTATATTAATATGAAACACAAACAAACAGATCCGACTCTGAAATTGCAGTTTATTGTTGAGTCAACAAGAAATTACAAACAATGCGAAATCTACGTTAATTGCAATGTTCTTTTACAGAACTCGGCATAACAGCTAGGGGTTTTCTGCCTCCTGGATGCGCGCGCATCCGGTATTGTTTGTATACAAGAAACCCGTGTATTGACGGTGGAGGAGCGAGTTTTGTAAGTCCACGAACATGCGAACGCGCTGCTCCCGTGGTCAGTCACGTGATTGTCTGCTGTAAATAAAATGTCATATGCTTGGAATAATACGAATAAATTTGTATTTAATTTAATAAAATAATGTTCTATTTATCATTTAATTATTTAATTCTCATTTATACAAATATGAAGCTAGACGCGCGTATGCCATATTCGAAACGGTTATTATATTCTTGCATTTTCTCAAAAGGATGTATTTGTATTTTGTATTGTTATGCATAATAGCCTACATATTTTAAAATTGGATCATATATATTGCTGTCACAATAACGGCCCATTTCAAATGTTTATGTGCTTTTTTCTCTTTCTCCTTTTTGCTCGCTAAGGTGAAGCGGTTAAGCGTAACAGTTAGCGTATACGTATGTTGATTGGCAGTGATCAAAAAGGATTTAAACAGTGAATTTTGAAGTGATCTCTTCTTGTAAACTCAGATATGTGGATTCAGACGGCAATTATCACCACACGACCTTGGTGTTTATGAAAAAAACATTTAAAAAAATACGCGGGTGGTGGGAGAAAAACACTGACATTCTGGTTTCGGACGGCAATTAAATCACAGACCAACCCCTAAATGATGAAAATACTTTACGACCCCATGATAAACAATTACCGTCCGAATAGGGCTATTGACTAAACATATTTGGGTTCGGTATAAGCACTGAAACCATATCCAACATAGTGCAGATCATTATAAAACATTCCAAATATCTTGAAACTTGCATTTTCCAGGCAACACGTTTCAGCGGTTTCAGCCTATTTTTGCAATGTTTCACGGTGTGTCTGTGAAACGTTGAGGTACCATCATAGTAGTTTCGTGCGCGCGTGAAGTCATGGCAACGTACAACACAAAGCACCGGGAAACACTTTACGTAATGCGTAAATGCACGTAACTTAGGTAGCCTAAATCAAGCAATCTAGTATGCACAGGCCACGAAGTGTTGGCGAAATAACACATTAGCGAACTGGAGGGAATAAAATGGCATTTTTTCCAGAAAACTTTTTGCACAAAATAAATTCAAGTACTTTCAAGGACCTGTATCCATGAATGTTTATTTTCAAAAACTTTCCAGGGGCCTTGAACAAAAAAAACAACAAAAAAAAATCAGATTCACAAACTTTCAAGGATTTCAAGGACCCGTGGGAACCCTGGTAATTGTATGGCCAAAGTTTTGTATTGCACCTTTAAAATAACCAAAACAAAGAAGAAAGTGTCCTATTTATCATCTGAAGGTCAGATCAAAAGAAAAGAAAAAAGGCTGAAAGTAATATCATTGAGAGCAGAAGCTTTGAACCCAGACAAGCAAATTAATTATATGAGCTCATCATATGAAAGGAATAAGATAAACACACTGCTAATGCTCTCAGTATTATGGTGGTACAATGGCACAGTGATGGTATCAGATGGCTATATTTTGGTATATCATACATGGTATGCCAAGGTGCAGTATATGGCCAGAGTATGTGAACATCACCTTCTAATGAATGTTTTCTACTTTAATCAAGTATACTATGCAGCCATGTAAATGTCCAAACAATGAGACTAAATATTTTAATTTTCCTCTGCACAAAGTGGTATCTATAAAGAAATTATTTACCGACTGTGGTGTGGAAGAAATTGGCTGGCCTTCAAAAAAAGCCCACCTGAAACTCAATGAGCACCTTTGTGATGACTGTGAGCCAAGCCCCATCATATAAAATCAGTGTCTGACCTCACTGACGCTCTATAATGAATGAGAGCAATGTTCCCTGCAACCATGTTCCCACATCTACATTTGGGTGTTGTGTTCAGGTGTCCACAAACTGTATTGGCCATTTAGTGCAATGCAAATAATACCTGCATGGTGGACAAAACTAAAGCAGTTTTACTCCGTAACACATGTAAGTATATTTATTTATTTATTTGGACTTAATCAGAGTTTCTTCATTTTAAGTTTTTTTTTCTTCACTACATTTCAAAGCATAACAACAAATCTTTCTTTAGAGCCAATTCTTTTCAATGAACTACTGATTCAGTAACTCAGGTTAACAAATCACTGAATTGGTCTTGTCAGAATTTAAAATGAGCCTAGAAGCAGGAGTAATATGATCGCCAGAGCTCGACTGAGCTGACTTCTAAAAAAATTCATAATGATGTCAGACTAACTTATTTAAATGCTATGCTATCAGTGTGACTGGGGCATTAGACCCCTCTCTCTTCAAATAAGCATTTTGAGCAGGAGGATGGAGTGTATAATCTAAATAAATAAAACCATATAGATTAGTTATTTTACTTTTAAAACACGTAGGCCTACTGTTACTTTTTAAATCGAAATGGATTACTTTTACAAATGTAATATTTCATCAACGTACATGGAATTACAAAGGAACATAAAAAAAAAAAAAAAAAACATAGTCATAATGCTTTTGGTAATAATAATGTTAAAATAAGCTCAGGCAAGCATGAGTTACCTGTAGCGGGTTCTTGGTGCTGATGGCGATGACCTGGTATTTGTAGTAGCAGAGTTCGCAGCTCCAGGATCCTCTCTCACTAATCCACTTTATTAGACAGGGCTCATGAGTGCAGCGAACAGAACCACTACAGCGACACGGGCTCAGCAGCTCCCCCTGCAGGACACAACACATGCTCACATTAGCAGTAGCTAATCTTCCCTGATTTATCAAATAATTCGGAAGCCAGACACCCAGACTGATGATAAATAAGACGCTGTGTATGGTTCAATCCAAAATTCTTGACAAAGATGAAGTAAATACAGTCTTTAATAAACACAGAGAATCACCCAGGAGAAATCATAATTCACACACATTAAATGAAGTTGAGAACCAACAAGCAATAGAACCAAACAAGAAGTATAAATCATGAACTAAACGAGACACAGGTGTGGTTAATCGGTAACTAAGGAAACTAACAGAGAGTAATTAAGGTCAAACTGAAATAAAACAACGACAACGGTATGCTTAAAACTGAGAAGTTTTTCCTCCGAGTTTTCTGCATTCAGACAACACCATTGTCAAAAAGATCCCCATTGACACGGATTCGCAAAAACGATTACAAATCCTGTATTCCCTGTATTCTATTCATTAGATGGCAATGAAACACTATAGACTGAACACGTAATACGCATGTGCATGATGTCATCGTCTTCAGAGATTCGCGTTTTTGCTGTTTACACAGAGACCGTTTTCAAAAACTTGCACTTTGAAACCCGTTTTCAAAAGTTTGCGTTTTCAGGCCCCCAAAACTCCGTTGTCATGTAAATGAATGGCCAAAGCGTTTTATGTTTTTAGTTGAAAACGGGGTTGTGTCCCTAAGTGTAAATAGCAACAAAAAGTATTTTCATTGCAGCCATAGATGCAATTTACACTAAGTGATAATAGTGGTATTTTCTTTGCACTAAGTGCATATAGATTCTAATAGTGGCAGATACTATTTGCACCTCAGTGTATTGTAGTATATTATTAAACAGTATGCAGTAATAACAACATATTAAGTGTATTTGATTATATTTATCAAAATATTAAATGTATGCTGCTTCATTGGGACATTACTACTAAAAATGTCATAACTTGACCTTCCGGTGAAACAAACTTCTCTCTGGCCTGCAGGACTTCTCCAATTATTTAGTCCTCTTAAACCCCGCACCTGCAAAGCTCACAGTCATCTGCCTCCGTTTTTGTGTGCAACGCCCACATCTCAAAATAAACAACCGATGCAAAACCAAGTCATTGCCCTACTTTTTTTTCTTCACTAATATGTTCCTCTAATGTACATTACTATATGGAAGAAAGGAGCTACTTCCTTTTTTAATCTCGACTTTAAGGAGCAGTCACATTTACTTTTGCAATATTGCCAATGGATCTTTTTTGCCTGAATTGTTTTGCTAATTTAAAAAATGTAAAAAATATAAATTCATAAATATTATGTTTTTGGAGAGTCGTACCACATGACATTTTACAATCTGAATTAATCCTGCCTTTTCATAAAAAGATCAAATCATGTGATATATAATTTCCTGACTTAGCAGACAATTTTTTTAGTAGAGAAGCAGTTATTAAATCTTCATTATTATAACAGTACAGTGTTGTATCACACAAACATTTATATATATACAAATATATACAAAATGTTTAACTTTAAAACATGCTCATATAGCTATTAAAGCCATTGTATGTATGAATCACATTTGATTCTCTTTATTCTTTTTCTTTTTATCACCCAGGTCAGATAAATCCCATCCACACAGAGCCTCTTTCACCTAGCTATCATCACATAGAGACTGTGTCTGTTCCCCGAATTTGGAAATCCAAAAAACGTCCAAACCCTTCTAAGGTTAAAAATTTAATTGTTGTTCAACAAATAAAAAACAGCTATAATACAGATGAGCAAATGCTAAAGCTTGGGTTGCTGAATATTCGATCGCTTACTTCAAAAGCATTTATTGTTAAATGATATGATTACAGAATATAATCTAGATGTGCTGTGTTTGACAGAAACCTGGCTAAAACAAAACGATTACATTACTTTAAATGAGTCAACCCCGCAAGATTACTGTTATAAACATGAGCCTCGTCTGAAACGCAAAGGGGGAGGAGTTGCTGTAATTTATAGTAATATTTTCAAAACCACTAAGAAATCAAGTTTTAAATATACTTCTTTTGAAGTGTTGGTGCTTAATGTAAAAATATATATAGTGTAAATGATAAATCACGTTTGAGATTTGTGCTGGCTACTGTATACAGGCCACCAGGGCACCATAAAGATTTTATCAAAGAATTTGCGGACTTTCAATCAGAATTAATATTGACTGCAGATAAAGTACTAATTGTTGTTTATTTTAATATACACATCGATAATGAAAAAGATGCATTGGGATTGGCATTTAAAGACATTGTAAACTCTGTTGGAGTTATACAACACGTGTCAGGACCTACTAATTGTCATAATCATACTCTAGATCTAATATTATCACATGGAATAGATGTTGATGCCGTTAAAATTCTGCAGCAGAGCGATGACATCTCAGATCATTATCTAGTCTCGTGTAAACTTCATTTAGCCAAGGCTGCAAAGCCGACTCCGTGTTTCAAATATGTTAGACCTATCACTTCTGCCACTAAAGATTGCTTTATTAATAATCTTCCTGATTTCATCATCTAAGCATCCCAGATAGCTTATAAGAACTAGATATTGCAACAGAAACTTTTAACTCTCTCTTTTCCTGCACTTTAGACACAGTTGCTCCGTTGCGCTTAAAGAAGATTAAAGAAAATAGTCCAACTTCATGGTACAACGAGCACACTCGGGCCCTTAAGAGAGCAGCCAGAAAAATGGAGCGCAACTGGAAGAAAACAAAACTAGAGGTATTTCGCATTTCATGGAAGGAGAGCTTGATTACTTACAGAGAGGCCTTAAAAGCTGACGATACTCAGCTGTATATTTCTTCAAAACCTAACGAAACTTACCAATTCACAAAATTAACGGAATGCATAGCTGATATAAAAAATTGGATGACTCGTAATTTCCTACTTCTAAATTCTGAAAAAACAGAGATTCTAATTATTGGACAAAAAACTTCCTCACGTAATAACCTAGAATACTGTCTAACACTTGATGGCTGCTCTGTCAAGTCCTCGTCGGTTAGGAACCTGGGTCTGCTCTTTGATACCAACCTTTCATTTGAAAGTCACGTGTCTAGTGTCTGTAAAACCGCATTTTTCCATCTTAAAAATATTTCTAAATTATGTCATATGCTCTCAATGACAAATGCGGAACAATTAGGTAATGCGTTCATGACCTCAAGGCTAGATTATTGTAATGCTCTACTGGGTGGTTTTCCTGCACGCTTAATAAACAAACTACAGCTGGTTCAAAACGCAGCAGCTCGAGTTCTTACCAGAACCATGAAGTATGACCATATTAGCCCGGTTCTGTCAACACTGCATTGGCTCCCTATTAAACATTGTATAAATTTTAAAATATTGCTGATTACTTACAAAGCACTAAATGGTTTAGCTCCGCAGTACTTGAGCGAGCTCTTAACGCTTATAGTCCTTCACGTCTACAGGGGCGGCCTTAAGCATCTGGGGGCCCGTTTCAATAACTAATATGGGGCCCTGTCCACATAAAATGTAAACATGAGCAGAAAAAGCAAGGATTCTTGTTGGTTTGCATCATATTATTTTATTACGCGCTCTTTCAGCTTCATGAACAGGCACCACTGGCATTTCATTTCCTATTCAAATTATTTCCCTGCTAAAAAAACAACAACGTTTTAACCTTACGGGAAAAAGGCAAAGTATAAACACAAACTACCGGTATTTATTTACTTCAGATAACCGTTCGCGGGGGCGGTACACATCGCCATGGTAACCGCGGCGCGACTCAAGTTCGACCAATCAGAGACGTCAGTGTTTTGCTTAGAATTATGGGTAGTGTAGTATTTCTCCAGAAGATCGCAAATAACAAGGTTGATTTTTATACTTTGTGGCTTTTATAGGAGCAGAAACTTTCGTTTCACAACCTCGTAGCTTGTGGTCAATCTAACTTGGATGGTTTAGGGGTCTCCAACCTTTTTTAGCTACTTTTTAAAAATGAAAGTGGCCGAGAGCTATATGCAATAATTAAATCTTTAAATAATGTCTCATAACTCTCATATTAACAACTATGCTGTTTTAGACCTAAACGAGTTATTGTAGGCCTATATATGTCACCCTTAATTGACATAAAAAAAATTATTATACTGTAAAAACACAATTATTGTTGATTTTATAGTGCATCATAACTAGAGATGAAATGGTATGAAAATGTAATTTCATGATTATAGTGACCAAAATGAGCATGGTTATCACATAATCCTGTTCAAAAAGTACTAATACTACACAATAAAATCAATTCACCAAGTTTTATGTCGAAAACCAGCAAATAACAAATAAACTTACCATCAATATGCACTTTTTGTTTACATAAACATTAAAATAGTAACATTAAAAATGATGGCCAAATTTGAAAGGAGTGTCTTGCAACATGTTATCTACTAACATGTACAAGTTCAAATAAAGTTTTGACAAAAAAGTTTTTATAAAAAGATAAACCTCGCATATTTAAGCCTTTAAATCATTTTTTATAAAAAGAATGATTCAAAAAAGACAAAATACTGACATTTACAATGCACATTAGCTTATCTTTTATTATTAATAGTAAAATTCGGTCCGATTTTCCCGTGGCGTCGTTGCTATGTACCATGCGCTCTCCACAACGACAGAGAAGTTTTAATAGCTTAATTTGATTTCCACCATCGAAAAACGCTTGCTGTAGCTCTGCTACTCGATTTATTTACGAAGAAGAAAAAAACACCCGTAGTTTGGGTGCACCCCCATCCTTCATGTTGACTCGCTGCGCCTGGAAAAAATGAGCGCGTCGCTTCAATTATTTGAAATAACGAACTTGAGCGCGCAAAAGACGCGATATGTGAACGGCCCTTGGCGAGCTACCTCCAATCAGGCCACGAGCTACTCTCGCGAGCGACGTGTTGGAAACCACTTTAGACATTATGTCTGAAAATAAATATCCTAGGTAGAAAATGAATGGGATTTTCCTGTTCTGTTGGGGGCCCCCTTGGAGGGCGGGGCCCGTTTCAATTGAAACGGGTGAAACATAGGTAAGGCCGCCTCTGCACGTCTATTGCGATCTCAAAATTCCGGCCAGTTGATAATACCTAGAATATCAAAATCGACTGCTGGCCGTAGATCCTTCTCCTATTTAGCACCAAAACTTTGGAACAGTCTTCCTACCATTGTCCGGGAAACAAGCACACTCTGTCAGTTCAAAGCTAGATTAAAGACACATCTCTTTGACCTAGCATACACATAATACATTATAGACTTCTATAATTCAATGTTAGGCTGCATAGATTAGGTCAGATGGAACCGGGAACACTTCCCATAAATCCTGATGTACTCGTTACATCATAAGAAGAATGGCATCTACGCTAATTTTAGTGTCTTTGTTTATCCCGAGGTTTTCCCGCAGCCTGCCGGATCCAGGCCGTATCCAGATTTGACAAAGGACCCTCGTCTGGACCCGATGACAACGCAGTGCTGAAGTGCCAACTAGTCTCTCCCTATGGAGGATCCCTTTACCACTCTACAGATAAGGCGTTGCCGGAAAATTTATTTTGCGCACCTACTCCGAAGTGACAAAATAAAATAAAATTCTGTATCAAAATTTTACTTTGTTTAGGCTTGGTTTGTAGGGAATTACAAACCTGCGCACATATATTCAAACGCACGTAACTATAGAACCAATTCTAAATGCGCATGTGAACGCCATCAGCGTTTCTCACAGGTTCGCGTTTAAAGTCTGTGTAGAATGGTGTCGTCTTAGCGGCCCCTAATTTAATAACAAATGATCGTTGCGACGGAAGCGAATCAATCAAAACTAACTTTAGCTGGAAAATAACTTTATTAAAGAACCGCTATAAAGCCAAAACAATCTCTGTTACCTTAAATTATACGTTTATCTCTGTAAAGCTGCTTTGAAACAATGTACATTGTTAAAAGCGCTATATAAATGAAGATGACTTGACTTGACTATTGTTCTCTTTATTTTTGAGCAAGTTAATAGATCCAGACCAAAACACAAGTGCCACGTCATTGACCCGTCCAATAGTTGTACAAATTATTAATGGGCTCCACTTAATAATCCACAGACTGTTACTAGGGACATGACCTTGGCGACCTTCAAAGAACTACTCATTCATTTGGGGAATACGTTTAACAGTGCTGCTTGCCTTGTTAAAAAACAGAGCAGTGTCCGGTTTGAATTAAACAGAAAATTAAAACGCCAGAATCTCTTTTCAGCAGCAAAGGGACATAATTAGATTGATTGCTACTTTGCAACCCATGTGAATCATGCAACTGAGACAACAAACCTACTGCCTCCAGTGCTGCATGTCAAAATATCTTCACAGAAGGCTCATAGCAGTATTCACAATGTTTCAAAACACAGCACATCTCAAACGTGCCTCATAGTGAGGGTTGTGTGGGTGACAAATAGTTGCCTAATCCATGCATTTATTCTTAGCTCATTTAACCAGTGCAAAGAATATCTGTACATCCACTAATGTCAAAATTACAGAATTAATTACACAAGTGCAAACATTGGTCAGAGCAAATTCCTTTAATTAACACCATTGCTTTGTGAATAGGAACCAAACACAATGGCGGCATCCATCATTTGGCCTTACAAACACATACATCCACACATACAGGCACAATAATGAGGGATGATTAGATAAAACCAGCTGTTGGGTCACTGGCACTTGCTCACTGATTGGAGCAGAGTCAAACTGATCCCCTGTGGCACTGATAGATATTACCTTCCTGTGCTGATCAGACTTGGTGCATTGTCTCTTTTATATTGCTTCATCTTAGCATCTAGATAAGGGGGACTGAATTTCCATCAGCATAGAGAATTAATTATTTACTCAGAGCGTTCTTAGAAGACGACGTTTGTGGAGAGATCAGGACGGCAACTCAACTTCCCTTCTAGTTTTGCAGGGTAAGAAAACACAGATCACTACTTTGCCCTGGAGCTCTGAGGAGCAGCGCTAATGAGCATTGTTTCCAACAATCTGCATCATGTCCCTCACTGAACTGACAAACTCATTTTGCTCTACATGCACACGGTTATGACCAATGTCTTTAACAAGAAACTCATTCACAAACTGCTGAAAAAAAAGAAAGAAAACAGTCCCAATTTTGCTCACGTATAAGCAGCTGTTTATCTGGTCTCTTGGGGAAAAATTGACTATGTAAAACCTGAAATGTGTTGCTCAACTGCTGCATTTTTACTTTTATTGTTTTACTTTTATTGACACAAATCAAGATTAGAGGGCACAGTTGCTTAGATTCTTGTCTGTTCCTTATTGTCATGTGGCTTTGGAAGATATATTTGCTGTCAGCTGGAAACCTTGTATGTCCAAAAACCTCTACTTTTCAGGAAATGAAAAAACACTGTATTTTAAAAATTATTAAACTGTCAAAGTTTTTCAAAGATATTATGGCTTTATATATGGTCAGACATTTGCATGTGTCATTATATTATTAACATTTTACCAAAATTAAGTTTCAATGTTTTTTGACCAGTACATTTCTGAGAATTTTGGAAGTGTTTTGTCCATCATTAGAATGGCCACATCTGAGGCAGTAAGTGTATTGCATTACAGTTTCATTATAATTTCATTAAGTTTACTGTAGCTATGTGGGTGCTCAGTTTTCTTCTCTCATTTGGTCAAAATCCCATGTTATAAAATATGTTATAAAAGTGGCTTTTTAACACAGGCTATTTACAGACAGTTCTGGCTATGACTTGATGACAAATAGACTTTTGCATTTATATATGTATTATTTATCTAATATAAAAAAGATTTTGAAAAAAGTTGCCAGACATCGCCAGCGTTTTTGATCATTTTTACAAAAGTTTCATGGCCCCTCAGAATATTTAGTTTACTTCTGAATATGCAACACATCAAAAGAAAGAACATACCTGCTTTCAAAAAAAAATAAAAATTTATTCTAGCTTCATACATTCCTTTTTTATCAACACTTGAATGTGGGTAAGTTTCATAAAAAAAGCAAAATTTTGAGCAAAAAGCTGAAAACATTGTGTTTTTGTCAAAGACTATATGTCTGGATGGGATTCAGAACGATGATCAAAACATAGGCATGGCAGAACGAGTCCATTGTCTGGTCTGACCTGAAGAGCACCTTTAAAATAAAACTACATCTAATTATATCAACTGATTTTGATGAAATTGCGATGCTGCTCAATACATCAGAAAACTCAGTGGTGAGTTCAACAGTACGCTGAGGTCATCGATTACCAATCTGCGGTCCAAATCCAGAACGGAGTAAGTGCGTTTAATACTTTTCTGGCCATAGTTCAGATATGCTATTTTCCTCAAACACATTTAAACCCACATATTTGATTGCATCTTTATCCAATCAAATGCATTTATGCAAGTTATGAGAACAGAAATGAAATGACGAAATGGTTTCCTGTTCAACAAAAGAGAAATTGATGATTACATCTGAACATTCAAAGTCAAGTCACCTTCATTTATATAGCGCTTTTAACAATATAGATTGTTTCAAAGCAGCTTTATAGTGATAATAGGAAATTACAGTAACAGAGATTGCTTTGGCTTTACAGCAGCTCTAGAATAAAGTTATTGTGCAGCTAAAATCCGTTGCAAAGATCATTAGTTATTAACTTAAGGGCTGCTAACACGACACCGTTCTAACAGAAAACACTCAACACGCTCCGGCCCGCTCATCTGTACAAAACAGTGCCTGATGGATCGAGAACGCAAACCTTGAAATAGATTCCAAGGTACAAGCCTTGAAAAATTATCTCTGCGCAAACCTCAAAAATGCAAACCCGGGAAAATGCTGACGGCGTGCACATGCGCATATATATGTGCGCAGGCATGAAGTCCTTCTTTACAAACCAACCCTCAACAAACTACTTGTCTGGCCTTAAAAAATTATAGTAAAGAATTATTTATCGCTTCCACGTAGCCACGTGAAACGGAATTATCCCGACAATGTTTTACCTGTACAGAGGAAAAGGAAAGGTACTTCATCAGATCTGGATACGGCCTGGATACGGTGGACTGCGGTAAACCAATGGATAAATAGAGAGACTAATATTAGCGTAGACGCCATTCTTCCTATGATGTAACAAGTACATCAGGATTTTTGGGAAGTGTTCCTGGTTCCGGCTGACCTAATCTATGCAGCCTAACATTGAATTATAAAAGTCAATAATGTGTTATGAATGCTAGGTCAAAGAGATGTGTCTTTAATCTAGCTTTGAACTGACAGAGTGTGTCTGCTTCCCAGACAATGGTAGGAAGACTGTTCCAAAGTTTTGGTGCTAAATAGGAAAAGGTCTTACCGCCAGCAGTCGATTTTGATATTCTAGGTATTATTAACTGGCCGGAATTTTGAGATCGCAATAGACGTGAAGGACTATAATGCGTTAAGAGCTCGCTCAAGTACTGCGGAGCTAAACCATTTAGTGCTTTGTAAGTAATCAGCAATATTTTACAATTTATACGATGTTTAATAGGGAGCCAATGCAGTGTTGACAGAACCGGGCTAATATGGTCATACTTCATGGTTCTGGTAAGAACTCGAGCTGCTGCATTTTGGACCAGCTGTAGTTTGTTTATTAAGTGTGCAGGACAACCACCCAGTAGAGCATTACAATAATCTAGCCTTGAGGTCATGAACGCGTTACCTAATTGTTCCGCATTTGTCATTGAGAGCATATGACATAATTTAGAAATATTTTTAAGATGGAAAAATGCGGTTTTACAGACACTAGACACGTGACTTTCAAATGAAAGGTTGGTATCAAAGAGCAGACCCAGGTTCCTAACCGACGAGGACTTGACAGAGCAGCCATCAAGTGTTAGACAGTATTCTAGGTTATTACGTGAGGAAGTTTTTTGTCCAATAATTAGAATCTCTGTTTTTTCAGAATTAAGTAGTAGGAAATTACGATTCATCTAATTTTTTTATATCAGCTATGCATTCCGTTAATTTTGTGAATTGGTAAGTTTCGTCAGGGCGTGAAGAAATATAGAGCTGAGTATCATCAGCGTAACAATGAAAAACAATGCCATGCTTCCTAATGATATCTCCCAAGGGTAGCATGTACAGAGTGAACAGCAGCGGTCCTAGTACTGAGCTTTGTGGTATGCCATACTGAACTTTTGATTAAAAAGAAATCTCTTAATTTACTGCTACAAACTGATAACGGTCAGATAAGTATGATTTAAACCATGCTAGTGCAATTCTACTAATGCCAACATAGTTTTCTAGTCTATTTAAAAGAATGTTGTGGTCAGTAGTATCAAATGTAGCACTAAGATCGAGTAACACTAATAGAGAGACACAACCGGATCGGATGATAAGAGCAAATCATTTGTGACTCTAATGAGAGCCGTCTCGGTACTATGGTACGGTCTAAATCCGGACTGAAAATCCTCACAGATATCATTTCTTTTTAAAAAGGAACACAGTTGTGAGGATACTCCCTTTTCTAGTATCTTTGACAGAAAAGGTAGATTCGAGATCGGCCTGTAATTGACTAATTCTTTAGGATCAAGTTTTTAACAAGCGGTTTAATCATAGCCAGCTTAAATATTTTTGGTACGTATGCTAATGACAAAGATGAATTAATGATATTAAAGGTCCCATGACATGCTACTCTTTGTAGGCTTTAATATAGGCCTTAGTGGTCCCTAGTACTGTATCTGAAATCTCTTTCCAAAAATTCAGTCTCAGTGCAGAATTATAGCCACTATAAGCCAGTCCCAGAATGAGCTTCCTTCAGACGGGCCGTTTCGGTGTCTGTAGCTTTAAATGTTAATGAGGAGCAGAAAGGCGGCGTAAGGTGGAGGGTGGGTGTGGCCTTGACCATCTGCGGCAACGGTAGACCATGCATGTTTACATTGGATATATTGCAATGGCACGGAGACACGCAATCGTTCAAGCATTTCAGTTTGACCCAGAATCTGATCCAGATGGAGAAGCAACGGATGAAGAAGTTACAACTGAGCAGCTCCAGCAGGACGTTTCCGAATGGTTAGTTTAAAATATTATGTCTGGATACGGTTCTTTATTCGGATGGTTTAGTTATTATCATGTAGCTAACGCTAACCTAACAGCCTTTTCACGGGAGATCTGTAACATCTGTAATTTATCTTATTACAATTACATTAAGCTCTGCGATCTTGAAATGCGGATATCGCGCACGCCGTATAACCAACAGGAAAACGCTATCCAAATAACAAAGAAGTGTACAACACTCGCGTTACAGTGTGTGTATTCACACACATACTTGATGCTGTCTACCTTTACATTAGCGCAAGTAACTGCATAGCTAATGTTACAGCCACATTCTACGTGTAACAAGCTAGGTAACCATAAACAGTAAAGCAACAACTTGTATCATTAGTTGACTTACTTGTCCGAGGTGTGTAACGTTAGCTGAGCCAAAGAGAGTTGGTACTGATCCAGACTTTAGTTTCAGACGTTCAGCAAGCCCAGCTCTGTATTAACCCTTCGGTGTTCATTTGTACATCCAATTATTGAGCAATTATTATGCTTCGCTCGCTCAAAAGCCATTATATCTCTCGTGGAAAAACTAAAATCGCGCGCGCGCGTTCCTACCTTCCTTCCTAGCTCATTTTCTCATGGGCGGAAAATATTCTCTGGGCGGGCAAAGCAGAGACAGGGGAGGTAACATTCCTCCTTATAACGTCATAAAGAGGAGATTCAAGATCAGCGCGATTGAGCTTCCATTTTCTCAAAGGCAGAGAAAGATAGCAACAGCTCGATTTACACCGATTAAAATTTCTAGAAACTTGGGGACCATATACAGGCTAGGGGAACTCATATTAATGCTAAAAAACCTCAGAAAGTGAAAATTTCATGTCATGGGACCTTTAAGAAAAGGATCTATGATCTCTGGAAGCATCTCTTTCAGTAGCTTAGTCGGTATAGGGTCTAACATATATGTTGTCGATTTAGATGATTTAACGAGTTTAGTAAATTCTTCCTCTTCTATAGCAATGAATGAATCAAATTTTTCCTCAGGGAGACTACAATGCACTGCCTGATGCGATACTGTAGTAGACGGTTGCATAGTTATCATTTTCTCCATGATATTATCAATCTTGTAAGTAAAGAAGTTCATAAAGTCATTACTGCTGTGTTGCTTGGAAACGTCTGGGGTTGAAGCTTTATTTTTCGTTAATTTAGCCACCGTTTCAAATAAATACCTAGGGTTTTGTGTATTTTCTTCTAATAGGTTGGAAAAATAAGCAGATCTAGCAGATTTTAAGGCCTCTCTGTAAGCAATTGTGCTCTTTCCATGAAATGCGAAAATACTCTAGTTTTGTTTTCTTCCAGTTGCGCTCCATTTTTCTGGCTGCTCTCTTAAGGACCCGAGTGTGCTCGTTGTACCATGGCGTTGGACTATTTTTTTATCTTCTTTAAGCCCAAAGGAGCAACTGTGTCTAAAGTGCAGGAAAAGAGAGAGTCAAATGTTTCTGTGCAATATCGAGTTCTTCTAAGCTATCTGGGATGCTGAGGAGATGAAACTGATCAGGAATATTATTAATAAAGCAATCTTTAGTGGCAGAAGTGATAGGTCTAACATATTTGAAACACGGAGTCGGCTTTGCAACCTTGGCTAGATTGAGTATACACGAGACTAGATAATGATCTGAGATGTCATCGCTCTGCTGTAGAATTTCAACAGCATCAACATTGATTGATTCCGTGTGATAATGTTAGATCTAGAGTATGATTATGACAATGAGTAGGTCCTGACATGTGTTGTCTAACTCCAATAGAGTTCAGAATGTCATTAAATGCCAATCCCAATGCATCTTTTTCGTTATCTACATGTATATTAAAATCACCAACAGTTAGGACTAGCTAACTAGCAGCCAGTACTAACTCTGATAGAAAATCAGCAAACTCGTTGATAAAGTCTGTATGGTGCCCTGGTGGCCTGTATACAGTAGCCAGCACAAATCTCAAATGTGATTTATCATTTACACTAGATAGTGTTACATTAAGCACCAACACTTCAAAATAATTATATTTAAAACAAGACTTCTCAGTAATTCTGAAGATATTACTATAAATTACTAGCCTGGGAAAATCCAGACAACTTCCGGCAAATTTAGATTTGCTCTGCAAGTAATCTGGCAAAGAGCTCATTCAAGCCCATTTCTAATCCGTCGAAATCAGAAAGGTTGAGGCGGGCTTTACACAATGACGATCGCTCTGATTGGTTTTAGGTCTATCCAATTGCGCCCAGAGGCATTTGAGCGACGTCCGTTGGTGAAGCGCACCAACTTTTAAATGCATTATTATATTCAAATTGCAAACACATGAGGACAGTCTCCATGAAAGACCCACTGGTAGATGAACGACATGCTACTACATTTCTCTCCGAAACGGTAGGAAATTAAATTAGATTTAATAGAGGATTTTAACTGTGACAAGATGATTGACAGGGCACTTTATGTGACAGGATGCACACGACAGATCCGTCCGATAAAGATGACGAAGTAGTATGTCCCAAAGCTTGCCTACTTTTTTGCTACACATTCAAAACTAAATACCTTTTCTTCACAAAAAGAGTACATACTTTTATGGCGTAGTGTAACTTAGGCGAATTGGGACGCAGCATATGGCTTTACACGATGACGATCGCTCTGATTGGTTTTAGGTCTATCCAATTGCACCCAGAGGCATTTGAGCGAAGTCCGTTGGTGACGCCCCTTTGGAAATGAGTTATTAATGAAGCTTTGCCAGACCATAACTCAGTTACTACTGAGAATAGTCTGGTTTTAACCAGGCTAATAAATTACAGCAATACCTCCCCCTTTGCGTTTCAGACGAGGCTCATGTTTATAACAGTAATCTTGCGGGTGGTCTCATTTAAAGTAATGTAATCGTCTGGTTTTAGCCAGGTTTCTGTCAAACACAGCACATCTAGGTTATAGTCTGTAACCATATCATTAACAATAAGTGCTTTTGAAGTAAGCGATCGAATATTCAGCAACCCAAGTTTTATCATTTGTTCATCTGTATTATAGCTGTTTTTTTATTTGTTGAACATCAATTACATTTTTACCCTTACCCTTTTTACCCTTACATTTAGGTTTGGGAGTTTTTTGTATTTCCTTATTAGGGGTTACAGACACAGTCTCTATATGATGATATCTAAGTGAAAGAGTCTCTATGTGATGGGATTTATCTGACTTATGTGACGTGAGACAGCTAGCAGACGGTCGGTTTAGCCAGTCTGTCTGCTTCCTGACCTGAGGCCCAATTCATGTATGAGCTCTAAGACTATGAGCCATATTACTAGAGAGAAGAGCAGCACCATCCCAGGAGGGATGAATACCATCTCATTTCAACAGGTCAGATCTGCCCCAAAAACCTTTCCAATTGTCTATGAATTCTATATTATTTTTTTATATGGAAAGAATGAAAGAGAAGAGTTTGCTTTCATTACCCTGCTTCAAGCGTTAAACGTGTCTCATTTGTTTCGAGCCTGCAGTGCTAAAAAGTGATCAGGTTAATTTTGTTTACTAAAGATCATCTGCTCAAAAATCTGAATACACTGTGTGCAAATGTACAAAATTTGCAGAAGGAAAAAGGCTGAATTGTGCACATGTAAGGATTATAAACAAAAAGGAGGGACAGACATTTTCTTTCTTCCCGCTCCCCCGCACCCAGTTTTTTTTTTAATTACAATTCTATAGTAGATAGCCTTTTTTTAGTAGATATTTTTTTTATGGTTTAATGGCTCAAACATAATGGACCTCTTACATTTTAACATGTTTAAGTCATTGTTTTCTTTCTTTTTTCCCAAAATGTTAAGGGTGTTAAAGTCTTGTGGTGTTTGGTTTTTCCGCAAGAAACTTGATAAAGAACCCAGGTGTGTAAGGTCATATCAGTATATCTGCACTGCAAACCTCTTTATAAAAATCAGACTGTTTTGTAGATGTGGGGCCAGACTATTCAAGGCTGTGTAAATGTGAAGAAGACCTGAACAAAACATTTGTGTCTTTGTGTTCTCCCATTTAAAGTTGACCTTTATCAGTGGTTTGCTAAAAGTGCATTTTAATGTCAAAATTAGGTTACACAACCCTTTCCATTTAATCGCAGAAACACAAGGGGAACTGAGCAAAAATGGCCTTTCCTTCCAGAGCTCTAAAATATCTAAACAAAAGATACAAAACATATAAACCATTCATTGACATCAACTATTAAATACATTAGTGTTTTCCCTCCTTTTTTAAAGTTGATAAACCTATATCTTTATCCTCTTTATCTTGCATTTTATAATTTGTCTGCTCGTATGCTACTGTCTGCATCAGAACATTCCTACAACCCATTTCTGGGTTGCAACACACCATGCTGATTCACTGGTTTAGAGATGTTATTCATTATTTTTATTATTTATGTTTTTTGCATAATCTGCTTGATTTATTTACTTCCTCTGACAACTGATGCAAATTCAAATTGTGACAATCTCCTGTACATGCACACAATAGCTCATTACACACACATGCATGCCCACACATGCTCACACATTCACTCACACATCACTTCCGTGCTCATAACACCTACTGCAATTCAGTGGGGCAAATGATCCATATATAACTTGACAAGAGTTTCAGAAAGCACAACTAGAGACACCAATTTTAAATCAGTATACAATGTCCTCATGTAGTGATCCATTTCAGAAAAAATATATGTATTTTTCAACATTCAAGATCAAAATAAATCAATATTAGGGTTTTTTTTTTTTCACAAGCTGATGTAAAATATCTAGGCCTAGATTGTGTGGGACTCGATGGGGTCCATGAAAATTTTCAGAAAAAAATATTTATATTTATTTATGCTGGACATTATGTTTTGATCCATGTTTGTATTTCAGTTCTAGTTTTTGCCGTCAGTTTGTTAATTACAGTAGTTCAGTTCTCTCAGTTTCCCTGCCTGTTTGTCTCCATAACAGATTGAGTTGAGTTTCAGTTCAGGTGTGTCTTGTCAATTAACACATTAGTCACTGTGTAGTCCTGTATTTTCCTCAGTTCTTTGTCAGTCTTTTTGCTGGATATCATTGTTCTGTTCTGTTCTGTTCGTGTATTGCCTGTTCTAGCTATCTGAGTATCTTGTTATTTTGATTTGTTATTTTGTTTTATTATTGCTGCACCAAGATTCTGACTTTATCATCATTGCCGGCAACCAACGCTGACAAAATAAAAGATGCTATACAAAATTTTAAATGATTATTAATTATTTTGAATTAATCATAACATTTTCCAAATAACATTTCAATCATTTCTTTTGGCTTAGTAAAATGACAACATAAATATAAATGATTTCATTTTAAAACAACATGTTGTCTTTATTATATCACTGTTACTATTTTCTAAGCTATAAATTAGTCTTAAAATATATAGCTGTAATATAAATTTTAGGAAGGTTTTTTTTGGCATTGACAATTTTTTGAAAACCCCTGATCTAGAGAGCAATTAAGGTTGATTATGATAATAGTAATGTTGACATATACACAATACAAAATAAGAACATTTATTTTATACAATATAAAATCCTCCCAAAACAGTAATTGTTTATCTATTGACAGTAGATTTTTTTTTAGAACTGAGTGACGCACTTAATCGGCCAAGCGCCTATGCGATCATCTCAAAATGGTTGTAAAGTATGTTTATCACTACTCAAGATCAACATCAAGATTCAAGAATAACATCCAAAACATTTACCCTCTGCAATAAAAAGCAGGAAGAATGGTTCCACATCCTCTCTTTGTCAAGGTTACACCTCTCTCACCTCCTCTCTGTCATCTCTGACACATTGGCAATGTGTGAACATTTAAACCCCAACTGTAATGTGTTTCTATCCGTGACAGTCTCAGCTCTCAGCTATTGCTGCTACTGTCATTTATATCCTTGTGTGTTTTGAAGCTGCTTATACTCCCTCAAATTAATGATACAGGCCTGTAATGATTCAAGGGTGATATCTCACACGCACAGCACAGTACAGCTGTCTACCTTCACGAAAAAGAGTTATGTTTCTGAAGAACATATGGGTTCACATATGACAGGAATGTAAAGATTAGGGATCTGTCATATGTATCCAAAGTACATTCATCAAGGGTACAATGGTCATCAGACTACATATTAATGTTTGTAACACTACTGATGTTTGTGTCATTCCATGAAAGGATTACCGTTGGTGACTATACTATCTGATTAAATGTACTATCACAAAATTTGCAATTAAGTGCATTGGGTTAATATCATTATTATAAATTAGTTATTTTCTAAAATGAATTACTTCACATTTTTATCATGTATATTTTCTGAATATTTTAAGAGAGTAAGGCGCATTTTTTTTTATTCATAAATCATCACTATTTGTCACACTTTACGTCTGTCTGTGAAGTTTGCAAATATTTAACCAATGAAAAGTATTAAAAAGAGCGTGTGACTAAACCTTGTAACTTCACTGAATCCTCAAAATGTCAGTAAAACCTTATAGCTCCACCCCGCCTCTATTGTGAATCAAGTGCCGCACACATCTCTGCTTGTTTGTGTTACCGGCCTCAGACCTAGGGGAATCTGGGCAGGTACAAAACCACAGGCTGGATAGCACTGTGGGTTGGAAAGAAGTGGAGATACAAAAATTATGTCTTTCTCAAGCGCTGGATGTTTATTTCTTTTCTCTCTTTTGGATCAAATATCTCAATAATACTATGAGATCATAAACCGTAACTTCAGCCATTACGTGGACAATATAATATAGAAATGGTCTATAATACTGAATACAATAAACAAACCAATATGAAAAGCATTGGTATATATCAGATAAAATACAAAACACATTAATAACATATTGTGAAATAGATATCAGTCTTACTGTATAATATATCAAATATACATCAACAAATGACACTATATATTATATTATATCTTGAAACAATTGCTTTAGCACATTCAAATATGTAGACATTACACCATACACTTTAAACATATCGATGTTCACTTGACACTACTGTTTACAGTCAGTACAAAAAGACGAGAGAACGGAACCTTCATTAACGGTGACAGTTCAACTAGCTCGCCAGCGAAAGCGGCAAGCCAATACATACAGTATAAACACAGCATAATATCTTTCTACACGGAGCATGGCAACACACATCACCTAAACAACCGTACTGGTTATATACTCTTTCGATAACTTTTGACAGAGATTGGAAAGGTTTAAAACATACCTGTGGGTTGGAAAGAAGTGGAGATACAAAAATTATGTCTTTCTCAAGCGCTGGATGTTTATTTCTGAGCGCTTGAGTTACCGTCTCCACGGCAACCCAACTGAAACAGTGTAACGGCTTTTTTTTTTTAAAAGTAACAAAACAGAAGAAGGTTTTTTTCAATTAAACTAATATATGTGGTCATTTTCTCTACCCATTACACTCTCCCCTACTTTAAGAGATGTCTCCCGACATCCAGTACTAAACTGAACTACTGGCTACAGTGGTACTCTCAAACTATCGGTCAGGACCTCAGGTAAGTATGGTCTTCAAGAGTCATCAGTCTGAACAGGAAGTAAGCCTGCAGTATGTCAATCACAGATAAGTAGTATGAAGGTAAGATTGTATGTTGATATCAATGTCTTTCATGTCCTGGTCCATGTCAATTCTACTGTATGTCCATACAGCAGGTGGAGGATAGTTGCATCTCTCATGAAACACTGGGTAGGCCAGCATGGAAGAAGGGGTACAGTACATGGCATTAGTTCCCATTCTCCAGGGCTGGTAGGAAGGTTCTCCTGGCTGGTCATACATGAAGATGTTTCTGGATTTGACGGGTCGAGTGGACCTCCGCAGTTGCTGATCTACCTCTCTTACTGGCTGAGGAACAGGCACAGCATCTATCTCAGGATCCTGAGGGCTTTCACTCTCCATAGCATCATCTCTGTGTTGATCCGGTCCTTCCACAGCAGGGGACGGATCTACCCCTCTTGGTACCAGCATTGGCTCTGCTGTCACCAAAGGGTCAGATGGTCCTGGCTGCCATACATTCTCAGACTCAGGTGCACGGCTCAACGGTTGATATTCGGGAGCCCCAGCCCTTAGCTCACTGTGTAGCTCGGGTTGATGTGGGTGGTATCTGACAGCCCTCCTCTCATACACAGGCAAGGGTCTAAGGTTGTAGGAGCACTCCCCCTCATCATCTGAGGTGCCGACATCAGACTTAGTTGCTTCTCTGGTTGGCATATGACGTCTCTGTCCTTGGGACTTTCGCTCCACACCAGTGTCACGTTCCTCATGGTTGACTGGCAAGTCACTGACAGGCAAGAGGAGGTTGCGGTGGAGCACCCGGAGAGTCTGGTCACCTGTTTCAGCTTGGATTCGATATACAGGTCCATCTCCCAGCCTCTCTATGACACGGTGGATCTTCTGTTCCCAGTAAGATCGAAGTTTGCCTGGGCCACCTCTCTCCGACAGGTTCTTGACAAGCACACGATCACCTGGTTGCAGCAAGGCTCCTCTGGCACCTCGGTCGTAGTGCCTTTTCCCTTTCTCAGAAGACTTCTTGCTGTTCTCAGAGGCAATCCGGTATGCATCCTGCATCCGGGAAGCCCAGGTCTGTGCATACTCCTGCCGTGTCTGTACCAGCCGATCTGGGTCGAGATTGAATATAAGGTCAATGGGCAGCTGTGGATGTCTTCCAAAGAGGAGGAAGAATGGTGAATAGCCTGTAGACTCATGCTTCGTGCAGTTGTAGGCATGTACTATGCTGGGGAGATGGTCTTTCCACTCTGCCTTCTTTTCCTCATGGAGTGTTCTGAGCATCTGGAGGAGTGTCCTGTTCAGGCGTTCAACAGGATTCCCCTGCGGATGGTAAGGAGTAGTTCGGGAGTGAGATATTCCTGCCAGCTGCTGAAGTCTCTGGAATAGGGTGTTCTCGAATTCCCGACCCTGGTCATGGTGGAGCTTTTGAGGGTACCCGAAGCGTGGAATGAAGTCGTAGAAGATCTTTTCGGCCGCTGTTTTGCCAGACTTGTTTCGAGTTGCGTAGGCCTGAGCAAAACGGGTGAAGTGATCTACTACCACAAGGATGTACTCGTAGCCTCCTTTACTGGGATCAAGGTGAAGGTAATCAACAGAGAGCAGTTCAAAAGGTGCGTTAGTTGTGATTGAGCCCATTGGTGCTTTCTCATGGACAGCAGGTCGTTTTTGTTTGATGCATGGGCATTGGCGGATGACATAGTCTTCGATGTCGCGCTGCATAAAAGGCCAGTAGAACCGTTGCCTTGCAAGGTGGGTGACTTTATCAGCGCCAACGTGTCCCATGTCATCGTGCAGGTGTTTGAGCACGGTTGACTTGAGTGCTTTGGGGAGGACCAGTTGTTGATTTTGTCCTGCATGCCTGTACAGAATACCATTATCCAGTTTGAGCCTGTTCCACTCACGTATAAGTCGTCGTGTTTCTGGTTGTATTGGACTCCAGTCTTTGTCTCTCGGATTCCATCCGCTCCCTTTCAACCGAATCACCTCTGAAATGGGCTCATCTCCTTTCTGGGCGGCTCTGATGTCTTCTGGGGTGAACATGGGCGCACTCATCGGGGGAGAGTCGTCATCAAAGGCGGAGATCTGAAGGGCGGCAGCCCAGGACACATCCTCATCTCTCTGAGCTTTATTCCCCTGCCAGATGGCAGATACAACCTCAGGTGGCATTGTCTCGGTGTACTCCTTCAGGTTGTCTTGGAGTTTCACTGGAAACCTGGACAGGGTATCTGCATCCACATTCACCTTGCCTGGCCTGTACTTGATGTTGAAGTGGAAGTCGGCTAATTCACCAACCCAGCGATGTCCAACAGCGTTCAGCTTGGCCGTGCTCAGGACGTAGGTGAGGGGATTGTTATCTGTATATACAGTGAATGTTGTTGCGTAATACAGATAATCACGGAATTTATCACATATGGCCCACTTCAGAGCGAGAAACTCAAGCTTACTGGAATGGAGGTGGTAATTCTTTTCAGCAGGCGTGAGTGACCTGGACCCATAAGCAATAACCCGGAGTTTGCTGTTCTGTTCCTGGTAGAGCACCGCCCCCAACCCTTCAATGGATGCATCAGTGTGTAGGATGAATGGCAAATCGAAGTCGGGGTAGGCCAAGATGGGGGGTTTGATCAGCATGTCCACAAGGCGGGACACAACAGCACTGTGTTCGGGGGACCACTGAACTGGTGTCCGGGATGGTAACTGACCACTGCTCTGGCCTTTTTGGGTGGACTTGGCTGCAACTGGGCTCTTGTTGGACAAGGCAGGATGTTCTTGAAGCTTAAACAGTGGCCGGGCTATTCTGGAAAAGTCCTGGATGAAAGAGCGATAGTAGCCCAGGAAACCAAGTAGAGCTCGGACCTCTCCAACGTTCTTTGGCTCTCTCTCCTTCATCTGCAACACAGCTTCTAGGTCTTTGGGATCTACCTGAACACCCTCACTTGTGACCAGGCGTCCAACATATCTCACTTGGCGTTTGAACAGCTCACATTTTTTCGGGCGCAGCTTCACACCATGCTCCCTTAAGCGACACAGAACTTGTCTTAAGTCCTCAACATGGCCCTGGAAAGTCTTGGAAAAGCAGAGCACATCATCCAGGTAAGGAGAACAGCATTCATCTCTTAGACCGGCCAGCACTCCCTCCATGCAGCGTTGGAATGCTGCCGGAGCGTTGGTGAGGCCAAATGGGAGGCGTATCCACTCGTAAAACCCCCAGGGTGTGCTAAAAGCTGTCAGGTGCCGGCAGCTCTCTTCAACAAAGCCTTGGTGGTAAGCACTGCCCTGGTCAAGTATGGAAAACCATGAGTTGCCTCCTAAATTGTCAAGCAGGTCCTGGATGCGTGGAAGGGGGTGGCGGTCCTGGATGGTTTTGCTGTTCAGCCCCCGGAAGTCAACACAGAGACGTAGGCTTTTGTCCTTTTTTCTCACACAGACCACAGGAGAAGAGTATGATGAGGTGGATTTTCTGATCCAACCACGGTCAAGCAAGTTCTGAACATAGTCTTTTACCTCTTGATACAAGGGCTTTGGGATGGAATTGTAAGACTTTTGGACAGGTGTTTCATCTGTAAGATTGACTCTAAGTTGGAGGTCAGGAATACAACCAATGTCAGCATCGTCTTTGGCAAACACCTCAGACTGCTCGAACAACATTTCCTTAACTAACCTCTGTTCATCCTCAGCTAGATGTGATACGTCAACAGGAGGGTGCCACTTTTCTTTAGCTTTAGACCTGATCTGTCTGTCCTGCTCGTTGTTCATGTAAGCCGTTGGATCTGTACTTAATTGAGCTGAAAAGGTTTGGACAACGTCATTCGGCATGTGCTCAAGACTCGGGACAGGTTTAACATCAGCCACTTCCTCAAGAGTGCCGAGAGTGATACTTGGGGTCAAATAAATGGCATGTCGGGTTGCATTTTGTATAGGAATTTTAATGCATTTTGAGGGTCCACAAGGAATGTCAACTAATGCAGGAAACAGTTCAAGGCCCTCAGGGCAGGTGTTTTCTATAAGAGGCTGGAACAGTACTGTACAATTCCCTGGCAACCCCCTAACCCGGCACCTGACTTCATAGACTCTACCAGCAGGGATAGTGACACCTTTCTTGCCTGTGTGTACAGTACACAGGGCTGTCTCGACAGTGGTAGTTATCTGAAGGGCAGAGACCAAAGCCTCAACTGTGTTCTCAGGGACACTTAAAGCGTCGGTCAGAATAGCAGTCACATTCACAGTGTTGTCATGCTCTTTGATGATCTCAGCTATGACGTTACTCCCTAACAGGGGACACTGACAAGTCTGACTGACCAGTAGGGGCACTCCAATTGTCACTGACCCATGGCGCTCACTACAAATTTGCAGGTCAACCTCTGCCCATCCATCAAGGGGAACTTGTGTACCATTTGCTGCTGATACTTCAAGAGGCTGATCGGCAAAGAGGGATTGAAGTGGTTGGATTTTGACATGGGGTGCTGCTCTGTCTATCCAGGTTTTGCTGACCATCGTCACCTGAGCCCCTGAGTCTAAAAGCATTTCAATTGGCACACCATTGATGTTGCAAGAGACGGTACATCGTTTTCCTATGAGCTGGGCGATGCGTTTTTTTGGACCAGCTTGGCATGGTATGGGTAGCGGTTTGATCTTAACAGTGGGCTGAATGCTGTTCACAGTCACTGGCTGCCCTACTCCAGCGACTTCCTCCCGTTTCCCGACGACTTCCTCTGTAAACAGCCAATAGCTCGGTGTCCTGCCTGGCCACAGACAAAACAATGGGGACAGCTCATGGTTCCGTTCACTACGCAGTCGTGGCATCTACCCTTTTTGTCAGCTGACAGTGTCCGTGGAAGACTAACAGATGTGCTAGGGCAACCAGACTGTACACGTTCTGCAGACTTTTCAACAAGTGTCATGTGCCTTGTCAGTGAGGACACTTGGGCAGTCAGCTCTCTGATAGCGTCACGGTTAGCCTGTAACTCAGCGTCAACTGAACTCGGTTTGGTTGCATCAGTCTGTCCGTCATGGTCATATCGGGCACTGCTTACAGTCACCGGTCTATACTTAGCTACAGCACCCAGGCGTTTTAACCTCCCCTCTTCCTCAGTCATGGACTTGGTCATCTGTTCTAACAGAAAGTCATCGCTAGCCTGCATGTCAGAAAGGAAAGGTTTGATGTCATGTCTAACATAAGTGTTTCTCTCATTTAGACCTTGGTAGAGTGTGTGTAGAAAAGTACCCTGTACAAGCCTTCTGTCATAACTGAACTCTACGCCAGGTTGCTGTGACTCAAAAATGACTCTCTGCTTTAACCCCATAAGCCTGTAGAGAAACTGCTGTGGACTCTCTCTGTCATGCTGTCTAGCATTACTGAGCTCTTGAAAGAGCTCGGTTACACTTTTATCCCTGATGTGAGAGCGGAGAAACCTTTTTAACCCCTTCACTGTTAAATCATCATGGTTAGTGAGCATTTCCCTGAATGTACCTGGCTTAGTAATCTTAAGTACAGCTCTAATAGTTTCAGCCTCGCTAAACCCCTCTTGTAAAGCAGCATCAATCTGCTTACAAAGACCATTAAAGGATATGTCAGAACCCATGTCAGATACCTGACCACCGTGTATTTTACACTCTCTACGTGGAAGCAGAGCAGTAACATCAGACAGTCTTACTACCTGGTCTGTTACAGTTGAGGACAGGCTTGTCCTACCATGGTGGGCATCACGGGTGCCAGTGACGCTCGGCTGGGCTTGCCTCCCCGTAGTAACAGGTACATTAATGTCTCTGTCCATGAGTGACGTGTGTGTGTGCATGTCCATGGATGGTGTGTGGATATCTCTTGTGGAGGGAGGTAAGAGTTGATGTGTAGGCGTCAGTGTGCCGTCCATGTGAACAGTGGAAACACAGACCTCACCAGACCCGGAGTCGGTCGATGTCAGTTCCTGCAGCAGATCCTGGAGGGAGAGGAGTTGAGCCATGCCTTCATCTTCCATCGCCTTCAACCTCTCACTCCTGATGTAGTCGATGATGAAGTCATAGAGCTCTGGTTCACTTAGGCCCTCAGTGCTTTCACTGCCATCTTCAATTGACCTGGCAACCAACTGCAGTTGGCTTAAACTCATCGCTGGAAGCTGTTTGATGATCTGGAAGATCAACATTCGCCGTGGGGCTACTGTAGTCATCGTGACGTCTCACCGGTGACTGTTGCTCTCTGGATGACGCTCAACCTAGCAGCCTTCCCTGAAGCTTGAACCCCTGGTCTCACCGTTGCAATGACTGCTCACCTCGCTTTTAACTCAACGGATCCTGCGGACGAGCCCCCAATTGTTACCGGCCTCAGACCTAGGGGAATCTGGGCAGGTACAAAACCACAGGCTGGATAGCACTGTGGGTTGGAAAGAAGTGGAGATACAAAAATTATGTCTTTCTCAAGCGCTGGATGTTTATTTCTTTTCTCTCTTTTGGATCAAATATCTCAATAATACTATGAGATCATAAACCGTAACTTCAGCCATTACGTGGACAATATAATATAGAAATGGTCTATAATACTGAATACAATAAACAAACCAATATGAAAAGCATTGGTATATATCAGATAAAATACAAAACACATTAATAACATATTGTGAAATAGATATCAGTCTTACTGTATAATATATCAAATATACATCAACAAATGACACTATATATTATATTATATCTTGAAACAATTGCTTTAGCACATTCAAATATGTAGACATTACACCATACACTTTAAACATATCGATGTTCACTTGACACTACTGTTTACAGTCAGTACAAAAAGACGAGAGAACGGAACCTTCATTAACGGTGACAGTTCAACTAGCTCGCCAGCGAAAGCGGCAAGCCAATACATACAGTATAAACACAGCATAATATCTTTCTACACGGAGCATGGCAACACACATCACCTAAACAACCGTACTGGTTATATACTCTTTCGATAACTTTTGACAGAGATTGGAAAGGTTTAAAACATACCTGTGGGTTGGAAAGAAGTGGAGATACAAAAATTATGTCTTTCTCAAGCGCTGGATGTTTATTTCTGAGCGCTTGAGTTACCGTCTCCACGGCAACCCAACTGAAACAGTGTAACGGCTTTTTTTTTTTAAAAGTAACAAAACAGAAGAAGGTTTTTTTCAATTAAACTAATATATGTGGTCATTTTCTCTACCCATTACACTTGCAATGCAAGGGTAAATGGAATTGGTTGTTTGAATAGGCGTAAGCGTTTTCTTTACTCAAGAAACACACTCTCTCTCTCTGTACATCACATAAACATTAAACACAATAAAACAAAACAAATAACAGACAATAAAACAGATAACATGACACTGTATTATTGACTAAATCTATATCAAACAAATAAGACTGCAGTTTTGATTTAAAATTACCTACAGTTCTGGCAGTCCTAATACTAACTGGCAGACTATTCAACAGTTTTGGCGCAGCTACTACAAATGCTCGGTCACCTCTGACTTTTAATTTTGTCTTTGGAACCACTAACAGTCCCTGATTTGAGGACCTCAGAGACCTCCCTGAGTCATATTCCGACAAAAGACCAGTAAGGTAAGAAGGTGCTAAGCCATTTAGAGATTTGTAAACCATTAAAAGGACTTTAAAATCAACTCTATAGCGGACTGGCGACCAGTGTAATGATATTAACGTGGGTGTAATATGTTCATATTTCTTAACCCCAGTCAGGAGCCTGATATGATAACTGCATTTTGAAAAACTTGAAGCCTAGAAAGTGTAACTTGATTTATCTCTAAATAGAGTGTGTTACAGTAGTCGACCCTTGAAGTAATGAGGGCATGAATAGCCTCTGAAAGTTCTTAAAACTAAAAGACAGAAAAGACTTCACCTTTGCCCAGATTAGACTCCCATATTTTTTACACAGGGTTTTACATATTGGGAGAGAGGGCCAAGATTAAAATTGGAAGTTTTTTGGACTCAAAGTGCCCAAATACGATAATCTCCATCTTATTTTCGTTTAAAGTAAAAATAAAAATAAATTAAATAATACAGCCATTCAGGCCTTTAAATCAGTAAGGCAGGCTAGTATAGACAATCTAAACTATTTTTATCTTGTTTTAAGGGGAGATAAATTTGAGTGTCGTCTGCATAGCAGTGAAAGGAAATGTCATATTTCTTAAAAACTGACCCTAGTGGCAGAATAATGAAGAATCGAATTAGAGCCAAAATGGAACCCTGGGGGATTCCACATGTAAGTGGAGATGAATATTCATTGAGAAAGTTCTATTTTCAAGTGATGTTTCTGTAGAATACTATTTTCTAAATCCTGATTCAAAGACCTAAAATAGAAGAACTTTATGAATATTTTAAGAGAGTATATTGTCACTTTATCGATATTAGTCACCCTTTACTTTTGTCTGTGGATTCTGTAAATATTTAACCAGTGAAAAGTATTAAAAAGAGCTTGTGACTAAACCTTGTAACTTCATTGGATCCTCAAAATGTCAGTAAAACCTTATAGCTCCACCCCGCCTCTATTGTGAATCAAGTGCCGCACACAGTTTGGACCATCTCTGCTTGTTTGCAATGCAAGGGTAAATAAAGATTTTGTTGTTTGAATAGTAGGCTATATAGTGTTTCATAAGCGTTTTCTTTACTCAAGAAACACACTATATATATATATATATATATATATATATATATATATATATATATATATATATATATATATATATATATATATATATATATATATATAAAGTTACAGTCAGATTGCATCAATAACACACTGTTCGTTTGTTCGCTTCATTTTACTTCTGATTCATTTTTAAACACTTGAGACATAACTCAATGCAGGCTTTCAGCCAGACTGAAAATAAAAGATGATGCAGTGCCAAAAACTACATTGGATCCGACAGAAATGTCGCAGCACACAAGTTTGAGTTTTTTCCATGTGTCACTATTTCTTTGATACAGATCATTTGATGTACTGAGTATTTATACTGTAACGCCGCAGTCAAACTTAGTAGTTGTGATGGCTGTGATTTGCTGTTTTTTCCTTTGCTTCAGCATTTATGGGGTTAATGCGTTGGATTATCGGATACGGAAGAAAGCATGTAGAGAACGCTGTTTTTGTTCATTTTTTGTCTAAGCCATTCGCTGTAAACCTGAATAAAAGCTTCAGTGAGCGACATCTTCTGTTATGTCATCAGTAAGACATGTTTCATTTTATTTAAAACACGACACTGCAATTGACAATGTATACATTTTTGGTGAATTATATAGTCTCTAAGAACGACAGTCTGACAAACAAAGGTACATTTATTCATAATTCCGTTTGCACAAAATACCGACTTATAAAGCATAATGTAATACGCACAAATGTTTCACATTGTTGACAACTGTTTCAACTATGTAACAACTATGTAACAACTATGTAACAACTATAACAACTATCTAACTTGATAGAAAACAAGTTTTCAAAACAATTCCACACGTGTAATGGCGGGGACGTTGACAATTATTTTAATATCATACCCAATCATAACCGTGGGTATTTACTTCCAAGTCTTGAATGCGGCACGCCAATCAAAACTGAGTTAGAAAATAGAAAATATTTCTAAATGATAAAGTTTTTTAATGTAAAAATCTTGATCTCGGTCTTAAATGGCCTGTGCATGGCACTTCCTCTTTAATAACGTGAAATGTTGGCCAAATGACATCAAAAATTGAGTGCTCACATAGCTATTGTAAATTTTATAACCTGTAAGTTGAAAATATAATGCGATGCACTTACTGCCTCAGACAAAATATGTATGTCCAACATTCTCAGAAATCCAGGTCAAAAACCTCTGTAACTCCATTTGAGCTTGATTTTGGTAAGATGTTAATAATATAATGACACATGCAAGCGTCTTACCATACATAAAGCCATGTCAACTTTGACAACATGGTGTTTAATTATAAAAAAAAAATAGGCTACAGTGTTTTTTTTTTTTCATTTTCTGAAAAGCAGCATCTTTGGAGACGAGGCAGTGACGATATGCGATATATTTTTTTTGCCTTTATTTTATAGGACAGTGGAGAGTTGAGAGAAAAGTGGGGGCAGAGAGAAGGGAATGGGCTCGGGACATTACCCAGATCTGACTTGATCCGGGTCCCCATGAGCACAACACCTCCTTATACAGCACGAGAGCCCTGCACCACTGCTCCAGCAGTATATGCATCTTTTTAAAAAAAAAATAATTCTTCAAAAATAAAACTTCTGTATTATTTAAGTTGTAAAGTTGTTCTTGTTGTTTTTGAGATTGTTTTAGTGTTTTTAGGTGGCCCCATTCACTCACCTTTTTGTAAAGAAAAGGAGGGTCCAAATTGATTTGGTTTTAGTTAACTGAGCTGGACCTGAAATATTTATTTAAAATATATAAAAAGCTAAATCATCATGGCCAAAACTTTGCTATGATAAAATGCCAGCCAGACTTTCACTAATGTTCAAAAGTTTAGGGTTTGGCTTCGGTAAGATTTTTTAATGTTATGCACAAGAAGGCTGTAATTAGCCTATTTGACAGTAATAAAACAGTACCATTGTGAAATATAAGTAAGATTAAGCTATTTTCTTTTTTATATATATTTTAAAATATAACCTATTCCTGTAATGACAATTTCAGTTGGTGGAAACTGTGGAAAACAGTTGTGCTGTTAAGATTTTGTGGAAACAGTAATGCATTTTGTTCAGGATTCTTTGATGTATAGCAGGTCAAAAAGATTTATTTGAAATAGAGTTTTTGTAACTTTTAAACAGCAGTGTATTTAACATGAAAAAAAAATGTGTGTTAAAGTCAAAGTTAATTTCTGTTATAATTGGAACACACAGAGACACACCTCTAAGTTACATAAATTCACATTCATACATAACACACAGCTGAAGTTTTTTCAATGGAATTTGGCTTTAAGAGACTTAAGTGACACTCTTATCCAATGACTGCTGTGAGTCAAGGGCGTTTTTTGCTTTCTCCATCACTTCCTCTCTCTTTGAGAGGATTAGAGTTTGCAGGTTGACAAACACAGTATGAATGTGTGTCATTTCATCCGTCATGAACAAACATCAATTAACAGGATTACCGTGATAGGCCTTAATCTCAGCACTAGTCTCTGCTCTAAACAGATTACATTAGCTTTGGGGAAATCTGTGTCTTTGATGCAGTTTAGTTCCACAGTTATGAAACCTGTATCAAATGCGGACACTGCTATTCAGATTCACTCGACTGATTCGTCTGTGATCAAATATCCATACTGAAGAACATTAAAAACTGAATGCAGATAATTTCCCGACCAAATGAAAGCAAGTCCCTCTGATTTCATTTGACATGCGTTGTTATGAGTCTAATCTGAGGACGGGGAGATTTTGGAAGTGAATGTACATTCAGATTCACTTGATTTGCTCTACATTAATTATCCATAATCACTGATGGGTTGGGGTTGTAAATGATACGTTGTGCAGCAGAGATGTGTGATGGAAGATCAGAGAGTGGCTCGTCAGAGTGGGAGAAGAGGCCACTTTATCTAATTGTGATATTAAAGCAGAACTATCAATACAATCTGAATGACTGATCCTTTATACATAACCCCTAACAGCCCTCGGCGGTGAGCGCAGCCACAATTTATTGCGCTGGATGTTAGGTCAGCGTTACATAGCAGCCCATTCATGGGAGCAGAAAGGAACGAGCCCTCTGTAGAAACCGAGCACGAGTAAGAACCATGTTTTATAATGAGAGAGAGACACTACCAACCTATACACGAGTTTGTGAGTTAAAGAGGCACGAAGGGACAGAAAATAGGAGAGAAACAGTAAAAGAACCAGCAAGGCTAGTGTGAGAAGAAGAAAAATGAAAGAGAGAATCCTTGTAAACAGCCCTGAGCGGAGATAAAATAAATCGTATTTCATGTTATTAGCATACTTGAAGGGTGGTGAGAGAGTGTTTGAGACAGTGAGAGAGATAGAAATGCTTTTTTTCTTGCTTTAGCACTGGACTGTTTAATGTGCTTTCTAAAAGCTTATTGCAATGCAAATTTCAAGTGATTCTTTTTAGCCAAGATCATCCTCTATTAAACACACACACTGCTAGAGAAGGACGCAGTGTTGGTAGATGGTAAAAGTGGCTGCAGTCAAGGGTGGACTGGGACTCAAAAACACAAAACAACCTCAACTGTATTAGCTAGGCTATCGCATGCATATTATACAAATTTCTGTATTACAGCGTCCTTTGAAGGTTTGAAAACAACCAAGACAAAATGAAGGTTTTGGTCAATATTAGCACAAATCCTTATCATTTTGGTAAACAGTTAAACAGCACTGGGACTTGAAAAGTGACTCAACAGATTCGTTCAAAAACATAGATTCATTCAGGAATGAATTAAAGATACAATATTTAAGAATTTTGCATCAAAATATCCAAAAAACACCTAAACAGTGTTATATATTTCTTTCAATTGTGTACTTCCATTATCCTACATGTTTCCAAGAATTTGTAAATTCAGAGAAATTCACAATTTTAAATAGTGCCCGTCCCTGTTCACTTGTCGCCTGTCAATGACGTAATATCCGCGTTAGCCTTGGTTTCCGCTTGTACTGCCATAGTATCCATGGCGACAGACGTGGAGAACTGCGTAGTGCGTAACGTCTAGCGAAACGCTGTTGTTATTTCGTTCAAACATTATGGACCATGCCAAGCAGACTTTGGGACAAAAGGAGAACTAAAACAAGGATCAATATCAGCGTGGTGTTTTCGAGATGACAAGAGCTCCACGTCCGCGACTAACTTAGACTTGACAGAGATGCTGATCCTGCATGTACTTTATTAGACAGGTGACTTGCAAATGTACATAAATCAATGTTATAGAGCTCAACATGATGAAATGTATGTTATTCTAATGTTGATATGGCTTACTGCTAGTATCATACAGCCAACAAACACACAGAATAACATTATAACTTTCAACACACTCAAATGCTGTTTAGTGTGATAGTGTAACGTTAGACCAAATGAAAGAGCGCTGCGTTACCTCACAAGTTAAATTCATCAAATAAACTGACCTGTGTGAGTAGTAATTCAGCACTTGCGGGTAGTTCGGTAGAATTAAATGTCCTTCATTTATATAATTCATACCATTCATTTATATCCACGAGACTCGCACCCTGCTTCATACCACAGTCATGTTAAAAAACATGAATGTTTTCACTCATCCGCAAGTCCCGTCAGTCCGCTTATCATCAACCTACGCCTTTGTTATTGTAAGAGGTTAGCGACCCCTAGCGGTGAAAAAAAAAATACATATTGTAGCTTTAACTGACTGTTTTTAAGAGTGAGTCATTGAATCATTCACTCAATCAAGTCATTCAAAAACACTGTCGTATGCTAATTCTGCTGTGGCTTTGGAATTGTCACTGGCAGAGCATAGGCTAAATATACAAAGTCCTCGCGTGACGTGTGAAAAAAAAAGATATTGTTTTAATACTTTTGTTAAATTTGTGGCCACAATATCTTGTTTTTCCCCCCACGCGTGTGCGACTCCATATAAATAGACACAGTAACCAGCAATATTCTGTGTAAATTATAAGTCACTCAATAATTAACTTCTTGTTTATTGAACTGTTGTTACTGCACGGTTGTGATTTGTAATTGACTGACTGAAAACTGTTGCTGGTGTAATATTAAGGTGTGCTGACTCTACAAAAAAGAAACATGGTCCAAGATTAATCCACTAACAATCAGGCACCAGAGCTTCTTAAAGGGCATGTCTCACAGTCATGATTATTGCCATTATTAGGTGGGGTAAATGAGTACAGTTGTAACGGAGTACACTTGTAAAACTGTAAATATTTCTCATGCAAGCTCAAACTGTCGTCATCCGTCTGCACATTTACATCAGCATCCTCTCTCTATAAAAATCCAAAGCTTGTGCTTTTTTGCTATAGTATACAGATGAAGGCATCTTGTAAGAAAAAAAATCACATGTTAATGCAGGTCACATAGGGATTTTGCATCATCAGCATTCTACAGCCAGGACTTTTGAAAAGAGATTTTGAAAGAGAGAGAGAAAGAGCAAATGGAAAAGTAGGAAATAATTTGAGAACATTTAGAAGAGACTGATTATGGAGGACATGAAGAAAGTTTGTTCTTTCTCACCTAACCACCACCTCCACACCACATGCATTATTCTATAAATACTTGTTAGATCTCTTCGATTTAGTAAACAGCATAATAAATACTTGTATAATTTTGGTCAATGTTAATATTAGGTGGGATTACCTGTGTGGCCAAACACAAAGGGAATGTTCAGACAATGTTGCCGTCACTATTTTTTTTTGGTCAGTTTCTTGATTTCTATTTCTGAAGCATCACACTTGGTAGCCTTGCTCACTATGAAATGTTTAACAACTACATATTAAACATCAGATGTGTTCTCATTGTTATTACTGGTGGCTACAAGTCATGTATTTTACAAGATGAACGCACATGAACACCACCACAAAGCCATTATTATGAGTGTGGAAACTAATATTTGCTGAGCCCTGTGTTTCTGTGCCACTGAGAAAACATGGTGGACACAATGGATGCATCGTCTGTATTGACTATAAAAGAGTTGCGTGTACAAAATACGAGCAGTATCGTACAAATACGATTTAATATCGATTCAATTTACAGAACCTTCATTAATTGAATAAAAACATAAAAAAGCAAAAGCATAATTTTCTAGAAGTTACAAATTCTTGCTATACTTTTTTGTAAACATGCATGGCCATCTACTCTGACCAAAGGTATTTGAATGCACATGGCATCGTAATTACAAACTTCCCAGGAAGACTTGAACTCACCATATGTCAGGAGTTTTGTGTCAAGTGTGGACAGACACATTTTTTCTTTTTTCACTATCCTATAAGGACATTAAACTAAGTATAAAGCCAAAAAACACACACAACCAATTCATACAAGTAAATTAATGATTTATAATCGTTCTGTGTCATATATCCAATAACATTCTCCAATAATGCCCAATTTTTCTCTCTGATAAAGGTGAAGTGATGTCCACATATTTGGTTCCTCACAACAGGGTGTGAAAAAGTGTTATGCTACTCCAGGATCTGTGACAATTTTCTCCCTCTCCATTTCTTTTTTTCACACTGATTAAAACAAGACCTTAAGGCGTCCAGGGCATTTTTTTCTCAGTGGGTTTGTGGGTGAGAGAGTGCAAGAGTACGGGTGAGAAATATTAATTCTTGGCTAAAGCATGCAATTGTTCCTGTGTGTTCTGTGTACACAAGAGAAGGACCCTTCTTGCCTCCCTGACAGATTTAGGGGAACAGGAGACCTTCCTTATCTACTACTTGGGGTTCTGAAAGTAAATGGGGTAGATGGAAAAAGTAAGAGACAGCTGGAGAAAGTCAAAGAATACAGTGGAGAGGAGAGCAAGAAAGAGGGGAATGTGTGTCTGGATTGGAGACATATACACAGCTCAGTCAGAGCGGAGAGAATCTCCTCAGTCCCATCTGCTCTCTACACAGCTCTCATTACACTCACAGGCCCATCCATCAGCCCACAGCCACACAACTCTGCCACAGCCCACATTAATGGAAAGAGGAAAGAGAAAGAGACGTGGGGAAAGTGAAAAGGAAAAAAAGACAGGAAACAACTGAAAGAGAGAATGATAGAGAGGGGGGAGAGGAAGAGAAAATAAAATAATGTCACAGGCTAAATCAGGCCTGTGAAGAGAACTTGTAAATACTAAGTACGTAACTATGTCACAGAATGTTCTGCTTATTGGCCCTAAATCTTTGAGCAATGTTTTGTGTCCAAACCCTTGACCTTTCAGTCATGTGGTGTATTAGAAAAAAAAAAAAAAAAAAATCACCATAGCTGCATGTGGATAAATGCCACTGTCATAAAACCACTGAAGCATATAACAGTCAGATTTATGAGGACAAATCACTTCAAGAACAGCAGCAATGAAGTGGAATATCACATATTCAGACACATTTGCATAACAACATATCAAGCGTAATGGGGAAAAAAAAATCATGCTAGGCCTTTTCACAGAACTACCTGCACTTTTGGTGATTATTGTAAGTCAGATTTAATAATGCATAGGCTAATGCATTAATAATGCAGTTCTTTCTTCCCTGGAACTAAAAAAAAAAAAAAAACGATATTGAAAAAGATTTTTTGAAAATCTGTGTGTGTTTTAATTTTTGTTCAAAAAAATTTCCCAATGAAAGTCAACAGGGTCAAATGTTGTGGACCTCACTGACCTTCGCTGTTTGGACAAGAACAGAACAACAAGAAATATCTTCTTTTGTGTTCTACTGAAGAAAGTAAGTCGTTCAGGCTTGGAACATTATCAAGGACAGAATTTTCAATTTTGGGTGAACTATTCATTTAACGTTAACTATGAACATTTTCAACTAAGCCAATATCCAATTTTTGTGAACAGTACTAACTGTTTTATCATTTTAAACATCTTTAATGAGATGTTTTGCTTTAAAATGTGCTTAAAATAAATGCTCCTGGATTGCTATTTTGTTACTTTTAATATGTGACTTAAATGTCATACTTTTTGAGCCCACTGTATGAAATTTCCATTCATGCAGTGAAACTGTTTGTGAAAATGTTCTTAATATTAACCTTTATTATAACAAAATCTTTGTTTTCATCCATTTAATGTGACACAATTGCTGTCATTCTACTTGAGCTTTCAGAGTTCTTCACCAGTAATTACGTTCAAAAAATGATCTAAAAAGTGCAATTAACTTGCAGCAGGTTTCACTGATTGTCCCCCCACAGTGTTGAATTCTTTATCTCAATGACAAAAAGTGTCCCAATCACCCTATGTATTGAGCAAATCTGTGCAATACACAGTCTACATCCATTCAGCCTAAACAGAATGCATGAAGTGAACTCCCTAACTTACCTGCTCTGGGCCCTGAAAACAGATCCGACACAACGGAGTCCTGACTCCACTGTCCGTGCAGCTGTTCAGGGATAATCTCTCGTCCAGCTTCTCCTTAGAGCAATCCTCAGATGAGCTGCAACAGTCCAGCGTCCTCGGCGGATCCACTGCGCTATGAGTCCAGTCTTCGGGCCCTAGTGTGTCCAAAGCCTCACCTGTCACCGGCTGATAATGTCCGTTGGCTAAAGTGTGGCTCTCCGTGGCGCTGCTCGTCGCATTGCCCTCCGCGTTTAGTTCGTTCATGGGTGTGAAGGCAGGTGGCGATGCCGACGGTGCCGGTGGCCTGAGTAGGAAAACCTTCAGGTCACTGAACAAGACGCAACAGCGGCCTTTCTGCTTGCCCTGGTGGCGCAGCATCGGTCTGCGACTCAACAATCCCCAACACCATACAATGACACCGATAGCCAACAACATGTGCCCGTCTTATGAATAATGGAAAGGCGGTCTATGTTTTTAAACGGCCTATAAAACTAAGGCTATCTGTTACTGGTCTCCAGCAGGTCACATTACAGAACTTACTGTTTGGTTTCCAGTGAGGAAGAAACACCTGTGCAGCCGGTTCAGTCTCGTGAGCAACACCGCTTTCTACTCACCCTCAGCCCAAGTGACCGTTTGAACATGGAGAACGTGTTTATTTTCAACAGTTCTTCCGCGAGCTCCATCAGATGCGATTCCTCGCGCTGCTGTTCCACTGAGAAGCTTACGATTGTACGCACATGTTATAGTAGCTGTCAAAAGTGGAAATGTGCAGTTGTTACCTTAATAAACCTCGAATTCAGTCATATTAAATAATCTTTTTTACTTGGATAAAACCGTGAAGCACATTTTAGGTTACCTGACAAAACAGTTTACTGGGATTTTAGTTGTTCCCTACAACAAATGGCCTTATATCCACAGAGACGCGAACATTTTCACATGAAACTGCGGACAAGTACACCGATTTGAACGGAGAACAGCCTCTGACAAAGAGCTCCTGAGGTAGTGGCATCTATTCATCAAAGGAGGAAAACAGAAATACAGGATATTCGCCAGCAGAGCCAAACAAATGGCAGCCTTGGTTTTTCCCAATTAAACAACTAGAAGTCTACGATACACACACACACGCTCAGTGGACCAGCCATGAAATATCAATTTCTGTTCTACAATAGCCTACACATTATCCACGTTCATTAGTTATCTTCAAAAGCGATGCGATAGCGGACTACCGTGTAATTTTGTGTTAATGTGAACGCAAAGTGTCTTGCGTGAAACGAAATCCAGCCACAATCTTGACAATTAGCCAGCAATTGTCCTTTGCCTTCATCTCATGTTTCAGGTCTGACCGTTTACAAATGCATCCCGCACAAGTCCCCTTCTGAAAATTTTAAGGTGCCAACGTTAGTAGCCTACAGGCAGCCTATATCTCCAGAAACACCCAGCCCTTGTTGCAGAAATCCCAAGGCAGTTTCGATCACTGTCCCATATACTGTCAAACATGTCTCGAAAATCAGCCCTGAAAAGAAACAGATTCGCGGTCGACGATGAGGAAATGTTTTTGCCATCCACACTCCGTCTTAATTAATTTTAATTAAAATACTGAAGTGGCTCCTGCGTTGTAATCCAAAGCGTTGCGGTTAATGCGACGAAAGGCGTTGTGCAGTTCTAACACGAGATGTTTATGATGATTATCAGTAAAGCCGGAGGATGCTCGCTCTCGCTGCGGTTTCAGCACCATGTTGCCTGGGACAGCTCCCAGGCGCGGGCCCGTCTCTCTCTCTCTCTCTCTCTCTCTCTCTCTCTCTCTGTGAATGTGATGTGAGCAAAGGGGGCGAGCTCAGGGCCAGCAAAACGAATTTAATCACGCCCTTACAATTTGTGCTACGGTATAAATGAAGACATTACTCTCATCCAGTGGGTTTCGAAATGAGAAGTTTTTTCTAATTCGAACCTGTGGTGATCGTTCTTGTAGTCTGCATTCCTCATCTATCCTACGAGCCACAAACGGATTTGGTTTCAGCCCTCATGTGAGACCGACTCACAAGCACATGTTTCTAGGTCAGTGTTGCCAGCGTTCGCCCCCTCTGAGACGCTGAACCCGCTGAACTCAAGATATCAAGTAGCCTAGCCTAAACGTTGTGCAGATAGGCCTACTGTATTTCCCGAAAGTTAAGTTCAGCAATTACAGTATGACATTTTCTCTATACATTTTCCTGTATAGAGGATGACAGGAATAAGGCTTTGGAATGATCTGTACTGATCTCATTTCTGAGTTTGCACTGTGAGACACTGCGAGTTTGCACTATTTGCACTTAGTTAAACTTACAGTAAAAACTTGTGGGTGTCATAAAATAGTGTGGATGTTATAAGCAGTAGATTATATTATAATGACTATGTTTTACAGTTACAATCTGTGTATGCCATTAAATGATGTCATTTGAATTTACCAACCAATGTGATCTTAAAGTGAGATTAAAGTCATTTGCTACTGTAAATGCAGTGATAATAATGCAGGTGGTGTAACAGATGGCCACATGATACATCTTTCCAGCAACTGTAATAATAACATAAAGACAGAACAACAACACACACACACGTTGTGTTCATGTTTTATTGGGACTTTCCATAGACATAATGGTTTTGATATGCATTTTTACATTTCCACAAAACCTCAATTTATAAGCTGTTTTCCTCATGTGGACCAAAAAATTTACCCACAAGGACACGCTCGCACACACACACACACACACACACACACACACACACACACACACACACACACACACACACACACACACACACACACACACACACACACACACACACACACACACACACACACACACAACATCCAGATTTAAAATGTGAAAATTTGTAACAATATTTTGCTGTAAAATTTAATATACTGTCTTTTAAAGAACATATAATTTTAAACCGTTTTAAAGTTATTTTTCCATTAAAAGTAGCCTACTAAAATGTTTTACACTCCACTGAAAAGTGGAGTGTAATTCATGAGGTAAAATGCGGTAAATTAACTAGTTTTATTCAAATACAAAAAATATGATTTAATAGCACTAAAACAACCTGAATACATTAGGTTACACCAGCAAAAGTAATTTTAAAGGGGTGGTTGATTGCTATTTCACTTTTTTCATTTTAAATACTGTGTAATGTTGCTGTTGGTGCATGAACAGTATCTGCAAAGTTGCTGTGCTGAAAGTTCAATGTAAGCAGAGATATTGTCTTTTAAAAATCAGGAAGTTTAATGCCTAAAAACATCTCGAATGGGACTACAACGAGATACTTCCCGGGTTTTATACGTAACTAACCCATACATTTACATCAACCCTCCCTCCGGAACATGTTCTGCTGTCGAAGAGGAGGAGTTATAGTGGAGAGCTGTAGCTGTCAGGTCTTCTGTGTTCAGGCTTCCTACAGACGCTGTAGTTCGTCAACAATGGTTAAAATTTAAGTTTGGTTATGATCCTGACAATTACAATCGTAGTTTAGCTCTCTGTGCTGCGCATTTTACGGAAGACAGCTTCCAGAATCTACACGAGTTCAATGTCGGATTCAACAAGAAACTATTACTCCAACATGAAGCAGTTACAGCTTTAAAACCAGAGGCCACAACCTGCAAGTAAGATTTAATCATTTTAAATGTATTTGCCTGTATATTTTAAGACGTAATGTTTTAGTTTTATCAAGGATGTAAAAAAATGCCGGTGCTGGCTTTAGTATATGACAGATGCGTATAAACATTTTGGACCCGAATTTGTATATGTACAAATTTTGTAAACGTATTTTATATGGATACTTTATGACGTAATTTTTTTTATTTGATCAAGAACGCAAACCAATGCCAAAGCTGTTTGGTTATAGTAGCTAGTTAGTTCGATGTTATTTTGTGTGTATAAGAAACGTGTACAAACTTAAAAAAATTATCGCAACCGCAAACTTCAGCTGCTGTTATCACATGTACACCTAAAGAAAACGACAAACTGAGTAACCGGTAAGTTTTGTGAATAGTTAAACGGTTGTTCATTCTATCAATAAAACAATATCTTTAAAAAACGGTATTACTCAGTCATGTATTCAGTTATATTAAATGTTTAATCAGGGGGAAAGCGTATCTCAAAAGCTAACAAACAGCAGTAGCATTTTCAAGTAACAGCGTATGGGAATTCTTTGAGAAAATAATAATAATTAAAAAAAATTACCATTCAGAAACGTTTAGTAAGAGCCGTGTTTGCGGAGGTTCTGCTTGACTCTCTTCATCACCGCTCTCTGGGTCTGATTCTGGCTCAAACTGATGAGGCAATATTGACACCATTACATTTGACCGGGTCCGGAGCACATGCAACTGTCGCCCGTAAAGGTAATGGGCGTGAAGATTCCGGACGCAGTTTAGCCAATTACAGCACGCCGGCCGAACTAACCAATCTGAGCTCATTGCCTCTTTCTGAGGGAGTGGTTTCATAGAATCAGGAAGTCAACCGGTCGTTCGAATGACAGAGGAGGAAGCGGCTTACAATAAAGGTGAAATTTATGAAAAATAAGGCGTTTTTTAACAAACGAAACACGAAGACATGTTATATTGCAGCCCATAAACACAATCAAGCAAAGAAAAAAGGCAGTAAACCACCCCTTTAAGGGTAAAATAAGAAATAGTTCTAGTAACAATTGCTTGTTATATTATTGCTAGGGTCACTGGCAGAAAATCTGTATATTATACTGACGAAATGACAAAATAAATTCTGCTTATAAAGAAAGCAAAAATATAGATTTGTCCTGTTGGGAAAAAAACTGCCCAGCGATGGGAGTATTTAAAATCCTCTACAAGTGAAGCTGAGAGAATTGAGGGAAATACACAGAATAGATTGAGACATTTGTCTAGCTGAAACACTAACCATCCATGGCAGACTGGCCTGTATCTTTCACTGGCTGTAAGCCATTTCCCCCATGATGTGGAGGAGAAATTCAACTTGGAAGATTTCAGCATTTCAGAGAAGTTCCTATTACTCATTATGCTCAGAGACAAAACCTACCTTTGTTATTTAAACATTTGTGGGAATTATCCCTTGGGTCTCAGGAATTTCATTGCTTATATCTTAACAAAAAGTATGGGAGTTTTAAATAAATTCATGCTTCGTTAAATATCCCTTAAGATTCCTGAGCTAACTGGCTTTTTTGTGCTTTGGGATACTACAGCTTTAGCAGATTTCACTGGAGTGATGGGCAAAGCCATCATAATGAATGTCTTTGTGCATGTTCTGGGAGGAGTTGTGGTGGCTTACAGCCTCTTCCACACTCCTGTGAAGATAAGCCATGGAGACAGAAGAAGGTAAACCATGGATAAAGAGTCATGCAAAGACCAAACCAAAGCTAAGAGAGCCAGTCATGTGTGAACCGATGCCCCTGTCTGACTGGCTGTTGATAGAAGAGTGAGGAGTTTACAACTGATTGACAGTGAGAGCATTTTATGACTGAACAGAGAAGAGTTTATGATCAACATGATGTTAATATTTTGAATGTAAGAAGTCATTTAGAAGATACTTTCCTCTAATGCAATTTGCAAACTGCTGAGGCATCATCCCAACCCGAGCCCAGCCTTATATCTTTTTACACCACCTTTTGCATGAAAAGCCAGGACAAGATAACTGTATCTGTAACCATTTTATTCAGACTTGTCAGATTAGGTAAGATTGTTGTCTATTGTAATAGTAGAATAAGTACCCCTAAGTTCTAAAATACTTCCAGATGAAAATAATAAGCTACTTTTACTTACTACATTTACTTTTGTTGTGTATTAATTACATCGAAAACTTTCTGACATTTAGTACATGGAATGTTGTGTTGTGTTGTTAAAGCGTCTTTTCAATAAATGTCTGCAAGCAATTGCAAACACTTATAGACATTTTCTTCGCTAATCATTATTGAGAAAAATGTGACTGAACATATTGCCAAAAGTTTTGTTGCATGCACATGAACTTGAATGGCATCCCATTCTTAATCCATAGGGTTTGATATGGAGTTGGCCTTTCCACAAGGTTTAGGAGTGTGTTTATGGGAATTTTTGACCATTCTTCCAGAAGCGTATTTGTGAGGTCAGGCACTGACGTTGGACGAGAAGGCCTGACTCGCAGTCTTCGCTCTAATTCATCTCAAAGGTGTTCTATCGGGTTGAGGTCAGGACTCTGTGCAGGCCAGTCGAGCTTCTCCACACCAGACTCGCTCATCCATGTATTTATGGACCTTGCTTTGTGCACTGGTGTGCAGTCTAGTGTTGTCACGATACCAAAATTATTGTTTCGATACCGATACCAAGTCAAGTATTGCGATTTCGATACTTTTTCGATACTTTTCCTGAAAAGGGAGAAACACTCTCAAATATCATTGCTGTGCTTTATTTTAAAACCGGGACAACATTTAATCATATAACACACTAATTAATGAACATATGAACAGCAGATATATTAAACATTTGAACAAAATATGAAATATCAAAATATAAAAAATAAATTAGAGCAATGACATTCAAGGTAAAAAATATATACATTTAGCAGCATTATCTCATTTATCATAAGAAACACAAGAGCTTTATCTTGATTCTGAACTTTGAATAAAAATATGAACAGCGATTATATTAAACAATGTTTAATATTGGTATGATAAGCCTTATTGGTGATATATTTGACGTGGGGAGAGAGTTGTGGAAGGCCTATACTTCATGTTAAACATAAATATATATAGCAGCAAAGACAACGTCGGCAGTGTTGACTGCAAAATAGGCTACAGAATAATTCGTTCAGTATTGAGAGGTGCAATATTTGAAAATCGATCATATGTTTTAAATTACATTTTATATTGTATTTGTCAAATCTTTCAAACATCAAAATGTCATTGATTAATATGTATTCGTGTCAAAATGACATAGAAACATCTTTTCCTATTCTATTTTGCCTGGAAACGCTTCCAACACGTGTGCGTGTCGCGTGAAAAATAGATTTCTAGAATGCACGCGTTTTCCGCGCGTCTCGAGCTGCACCCAGACGCGTGTGTCACGCAGGCAGTTAACATCATGGGAGCCGAAATAAAAACGGACACGACACGCAGCCAGTGTGTGTCAGGCCTTTACAAATCTGGAACGCGGTCATTCTTAGAAGCGATAGCCTACTAATAAATTAAGGAATCGTGACGTATTTCATTTCCGGTTTTCTTTTGAAGTATCGGTGCACCGTGCAACAGAGCAAGGTAGGCAACTTACTTCCATATGTCACTCCTCCTCGCGTCATCTTTTTCTACGAGTCGTGGACCACTTGTGCTCATAGACAGTATATAAACAGTGTTGCCAACTAATTTTCAGTGGAAGTTGCTAAAGGCAGATCAATTTGTTGCTAAAAGTTGCTAAATGACGTTGTGACGTCATTACGTAATCGCAACGCAACACTACGCCATTATGTCATACGTATATTATTTGAAATTCTAATTTAGATTTGTTTGTAAAAAAAAAAAAAAAAATTATATATATATATATATATATATATATATATATATATATATATACACACACACACAGTATATGTGTGTGTGTGTGTGTGTATATATATATATACACACACAGTATATGTGTGTGTGTGTGTCTGTACATACAGTATTTGTAAAAGTAATACAAACTTTTTCATGAACAGATTTTTTCATTTTTAAATACAACATTGATATTGTACAGTTAAACCCCTTACAATTACATTTAATGTAGGCTATTTTCTTATCAACCAGTGAAACATGAAATGTGTTTAAATTATTTTGCCAAAAATGTGAAATGCGTGCTACTGCTGCTGCTGCTGCCTGTAGCCCCGCCCCTGCGCATGTTGTCTTTTGTTTTCCGGTTTTCACAGCGATTTCCACATTTACACAGTGATCTTAAGGAATTATGAATGAACCGCTCTGTCTATTCAGCTAGCTTGTACATGTGTTGTTTGGATTAGAATCACTTTCCAAAAGTTGCTAAAAGTTGCCAAATAAATTTTAAAAATTGCTAAATTTGTTGCTAGGTGCTTTTTGAATAAAAAGTTGCTAGGGTAGTCTGCAAAGTTGCTAAATCTAGCAACAAAATTGCTAAGTTGGGAACACTGTATATAAACGATTATGCTCGCACATGCAGCCATCTCTGTAGTGTTTTGTCACATGACACTGACAGCAGCAGGTTCTTTGCTGCGTGCGTCAGGAAAAAAACACAGACGTCCATAGGGAGGCTTTTTTTTTAAGTATCGATACTGATAAATTTAGGTATCGTGACGTTTTTAATTTCCGAGTATCGCGATACTTTTGAAGTATCGATACATCGTGCAACACTAGTGCAGTCATGTTGGAACCGGAAGGGGTCACCCCCAAATTGTTCCCACAAAGTTGGGAGCATGAAATTGTCCAAAATGTCTTAGTATACTGAAGCATTAAGAGTTCCTTTCACTGGAACTAAGGGGCCAAGCCCAACCCCTGAAAAACAACCCCACACCGTGATCCCCCCTCCACTAAACTTTACACTTGGCACAATGCAGTCAGGCAAGTACCATTCTCCTGGCAACCGCCAAACCCAGACTCGTCCATCGGATTGCCAGACAGAGAAGCGTGATTCGTCACTCCAGAGAACACATGTCCACTGCTCCAGTGGCGGCGTGCTTTACACCACCGCATCCGACACTTTGCATTGCACTTGGTGATGGCCATGGAACCCCATTCTATGAAGCTCTCTATGCACTGTTATTGAGCTAATCTGAAGGCCACACGAAGTTTGGAGGTCTGAAGCTATTGACTTTGCACAAAGTTGGCGACTTCTGGGCACTGTGTGCCTCAGTATATGCGCTGACCCTGCTTTGTGATTTTTACGTGGCCTACCACTTCGTGGCTGAGTTGCTGTTGCTTCCACTTTGTTATAATACCACTAACTGTTGACCGTGGAATATTTAGTAGTGAGGAAATTTCATGGACCTATTGCACAGGTGGCAACCAATCACGGTACCACACTTGAATTCACTGAGCTCCTGAGAGCGACCCATTCTTTCACAAATGTTTGTAGAAGAAGTCTGCATGCCTAGGTGCTTGATGTTTTACAACTCTGGCCATGGAAGTGATTGGAACACTTGAATTCAATGATTTGGAGGGGTGTCCCAATACTTTTGGCAATATCCACCGTATTCCTATACGCCCCATGACGCTTTGCGTGAATTATGGGTGTAACTTCCGTTTAGCTGTAAACAATCAGTGAAAAGGCTCGCTCTATGAATGCAATACCCTTCAACCATCTAACATTAAAAGGAAATTTAAAAGTGTAAAAGCATCAACAAGGTATTTCAACAGACCGAATAACCCCAAAAGCGCGAGTCTTTCCACAGCAATAATGGACGGGTTAACTATCACTGTAGTAATATACTGTACATCTGGATTATGTAACTTATGTTGCCTTAATCAAAAATGTTCATTAACTTTAGCATTACGTGATACTATTTCAAAGTGATTTCCGTCATTTTGACAGAATATAAATTGCATTTACCTGTGAAAACAAACCTGGGAAGAGACGTGAGGATTTGAGGAGAATAACGAGAGAATCTTCGTGCATTCCAGTGAATTATTAATGGAATATATTGTAAATCAAATTTGGGATAACAGACCACAAATGTGCAGTATATGTTGTCCTTTTTCATACTTTTACAGCGGATTGCAAAGGGAAAAAAGAAAATAATCACGAGGAAAAGAAAGCAGCGACTGAAAAGAGCTCTTGCCATATATAATCTTGTTATAACATGTCACGTAAAAATACCAAGTATAACGTTATTCTCATGATGTCTGAAAATTAATCATGAAGGAAAATTGACAGCTCATTCAGTCAAACTGACGGATCAGCTTTATTTGTAGGGCAACCTTATGATTTGAAATGATTCGTTTCATCCTTTTTGAGTAGAAGTTCCCCAAACCGGAAGTGCCACCCATAATTCAAAACGCAGTAAGGTCGTCAGGAATAAGGTGGATAGTGTATATTCCTTTGTCATTGCAGCTTGGGAGAGTATCCCTGCTAAAGTGGTACCCAGCTGTGTGCACTGATGTGCAGACCGGTTTCTTTGACAAGCTGAGCTTTGACAAGCATTCAGCTGGAAAAGGTATTTTTAAGGAGGATTATCTCAGATCTAACCGAGGAGCTGCTCTACACGCATACATGTCTACAAAACATGTACACACCAGCATATGTACACACAAATACACTCATTCTCAGGAGTACAAAAGCAGTCAGATCTCTGTATTAAATGGTCTGTGTTTTATGGAACAGTTGGTTGATGATGTTTTTTCCCCCCTCTAAAGTCTTAAAGGAAAAGGCTTAAGTCCAGTTATGTGACTGACAGAATCTTATATTTCTATAGAAATGGTGGTCTCTTTCAGCTTAACGAAACCCACTTCTCTAAGAAGTGACAAATGAATCTTGATGTCTCACAGTATCTTTATAGAATCAGAAATCAGAGCAAAGGCACGCTCAGTATCATGGTGTACTATTAAAACGACTGGTTTTATTTTTAGACATGTTTTGCTTAAATAACAAAATGCATGATGGAAAAAAATTACCATGTTTACATGCAAATCAAGTCCATATTTTGTTTTTCCATGTTTTATGGGGACTTAGACATAATGATTTTTATACTGTACAAATAGTATATTCTATCCCCTAACCCTACCCATCACAAAAAAAACAAACAAACAAACAAAAAAAACCTTTCTGCAGTTTTACATTTTCAAAAAACATCACTTATGATTTATAAGCTGTTTTACTCATGGGGACCAAAAAATGTCCCCACAAGGCCAAGGATTTCAGATATTGCCATCTTTGTGGACACACACACACACACACACACACACACACACACACACACACACACACACACACACACACACACACACACACACACACACACACACACACACACACACACACAGTCTGGTGCACTATCTTTGTGAGGACTCTCCATAGACGTAATGGTTTTTATACTGTACAAACTGTATATTCTATCCCCTTACACTGCCCCTGTCCCTAAACCTACCCATCACAGGAGACATTCTGCATTTTTACATTTTCAAAAAAACTAATTCTGTATGATTTATAAGCTTTTGTACCCATGGGGACCTCAATTTAGGTCCCCACGGTGACACGAGTCCCCATGAGTCTGTGTGCATTCAGGTTTAAGTCCCCACCGGTGTAGAAAAACATGTCCACACACACACACACACACACACACACACACACACACACACACACAGTCTGGTTCGCCATCTTTGTGGGGACTCTCAATATACGTAATGGTTTTTATATTGTCCAAACTGTATATTCTGTCCCCTTACACTAACTCCTTCTGTATTTATAAGCTTGTGTACCCAGGCCATCCTTAAAAATATTTTGGTTTGCAGTAACAGCAAAAAAAAAAAGAAAAAAAGGGTCGGTAGGTAGGTCTATATTTTTTTATATATATAAAAAATAATATAAAAAAGTATATTTTTTTTAATAATAAAAAAAAAATCGGGGTCGGGGGGGTCTTGAGAGAACATTTTTCACCGATGTCTAGGGGCTGTTTACACCAGGCCACTTTGCGTTTTCTCAGATCGGATTGCAATCTGATTGATCAAAACGATTCAATTATTTACACCTGGTTACATAGATGTGTGTTGTTGTTTTTTTGCGGATATAACCGATCTTCAATTCCCGCTATATGCAGATTTAATGCAGTGCACCGAAAGCAACAGTTATTATTTTATTGGTCAACAGCTAAAATTTCTGAATCAAAGCCCGCAATAAGAGAAAGCGGAAACAGCCCTGGTAAGATCATTTCGTTTCTTTACATTTAATGAAGATGATCGTGTGTTAAGCGTCTGCGACTTACTTTCACTTTGATTTGCGATAGCACGTTGATGCTTAGCTTCTCATTTGCGGCGATGCGTGTTGCAGTAGCGTCGTCATTACTGACTAAAACATGACATGTAGCCTATATAACACGCTTTCACATGTTTATTTTTTAATAAACCATAATCAACAACATATAAAAATGAAATAATCTTTAGAGTAAAGCCGCAGCCATCATTACCAAGCGCGAACCATTGACAGTGAATGAAACGGAGCGATCTTAGCCTGCAGGCCGTAGTGTGACATGCGTAAACCTGGTGTAAACATAATGACGCGCCACGAGTTTTTATTTAAAAGAAAGAACGTAGCTTATGTTTGTATACGTCTAAGCAATTTATATTCACAATACTTAATAACTAATATTATTTTATTGCATTTGTATTAGTTGTTTAAAGAGTTAAAAAAAAATTGGTCGGTCTTAACGCAAGTTTACAACCGGCAAGTCGGTCGGACTAAAAGGGAAAATAAATAAATAATTGGGTCGGTACTAAATTGACAGGGTCGGTCGGGTTACGGCAAACAAGAATATTTTTAAGGATGGCCCCATGGGGACCTCAATTTAGGTCTCCAATTTAGGTTTAAGTTCCTGAAAACATGTAGAAAAACACACACACACACACACACACACACACACACACACACACACACACACACACTAGTGTTGCACGATGTATCGATACTTCAAAAGTATCGCGATACTCGGAAATTAAAAACGTCACGATACCTAAATTTATCAGTATCGATACTTAAAAAAAAAGCCTCCCTATGGACGTCTGTGTTTTTTTCCTGACGCACGCAGCAAAGAACCTGCTGCTGTCAGTGTCATGTGACAAAACACTACAGAGATGGCTGCATGTGCGAGCATAATCGTTTATATACTGTCTATGAGCACAAGTGGTCCACGACTCGTAGAAAAAGATGACGCGAGGAGGAGTGACATATGGAAGTAAGTTGCCTACCTTGCTCTGTTGCACGGTGCACCGATACTTCAAAAGAAAACCGGAAATGAAATACGTCACGATTCCTTAATTTATTAGTAGGCTATCGCTTCCATAGACATAATATACATAGACGCCCTATTGGCCGCTGGATCGTACGTCAACGGCGCCGCCATACTGCGGAGGGCAACTTTCCCATACCTCTCATAACGAGAATTGAGAAAAATGCCTATTTCTTGTGCTGCTTGGGGCTTTACAAATCGCCACACAATTGAAAACAGGTCTCAGGGAATTACCTTTCTCAAGCAAAACTGAAAATTTGTTTCTGGTTGCATTTCATTTACTATTTTTATTTTCAGAGGAGAAAGGCCACGAAATTTAAAAATACTACTGTTATTGTGTCACGAAATGTAGTTTTAAGAGTTTTTCAGTCGACAATGTAGTTGTTTAAAGCTCAAATTTGTGGTTTATTTATAAAGATAGCGCCTTTTTAAAAATGTTATCTGACGGTTTCGGAGTTGTGAGATCCAGCGATCCCCGCGGGCGCTCAGCGCTCATGTACCCCGCCGAGAACAGCCTTGCCTCGGCTATAGTGCCTGTCGTACACCGCTTCTGAGTTCTGACGTTCGTCGCTGTCAGTCTAGTGAGAATAATTCGTCTTGTGTTTATCTAACGGGCGATCTTTGGTTTCATTAATCTATAATTTGTTCCTTGGTAGATTGTTTTGGCTGAGGGCAAAGTGAAGTTTCATAACTTAATATATTTAGGCTATTATAACAGTGTAGCCTGCTGTATGTTTGACTGGATCGTTTACTTTATTTCTTGATTTGTATAGCTTCTTATACCTTTTAAAAACTGAAATTTAACAAAAAGAGACAGGGTTGCGTCATTTTATTTTATATAGCCTATGTAATAATATTTTAAAATGTATATATTTACATTATTTATTATTGTTATTATAATAATATACCACTTACAATTATCAATCTATTATAGTTATGCTGTCAAATTATTTTACTATTCATAGTAACTATTTAACCTATTATTTTTTATTGTCTATATTCTGTAATTGATATTTCATATTCTACTGCTATTATTATAGTATACATAAACTATATGCTATTATCAATATATTATTATTATTATTATATTAGTACTTATGATATTATATAATTATACTTTTCATTACTATTTTATTTACTGTATACTGTTTGTTTATTTTATTGACTAAACTATTTACTATTAGCCTACCTCTCACTTTATCTTATATTTACTATTTGCATTGCACTGTAGTTGTACCATATCATATTACCATAAATGATCCATCAGTTATCTTTGTTATTGCTAAAATCGGGTCAATGACAGAATATGCTTTTCCCACAATAAGAAACTTTATTTAATTTAATGTGAAAATTAAATTATATCTCAGTATGGGGGTGTTCACCATTCTTATCCAAGAATGAAAAGCTAAATACATGACAAGCCAGAGCTTTGGCCATTCCTTATTAAAAAAAATAAAATAAAATATAAGTCTATCTATCGAGAGTTTAACTAACTACAGATGGAACTTTTTTTGTACACCACATACAAACCACCGAAATCGGTTGATAAATGTAATTTTTTTTTGGTTTTTATACAGAAAAACCGCAGCTCAGCAGTTTACTTGCATTTGATTACAGCGCAGTCTTGCCCTCCACAAAATGGCGGACGCGTTGACGTATCGCAGCAACGTTCCAAAGCGGCCAATAGGGCGTCTATGTATATTATGTCTATGATCGCTTCTAAGAATGACCGCGTTCCAGATTTGTAAAGGCCTGACACACACTGGCTGCGTGTCGTGTCCGTTTTTATTTCGGCTCCCATGATGTTAACTGCCTGCGTGACACACGCGTCTGGGTGCAGCTCGAGACGCGCGGAAAACGCGTGCATTCTAGAAATCTATTTTTCACGCGACACGCACACGTGTTGGAAGCGTTTCCAGGCAAAATAGAATAGGAAAAGATGTTTCTATGTCATTTTGACACGAATACATATTAATCAATGACATTTTGATGTTTGAAAGATTTGACAAATACAATATAAAATGTAATTTAAAACATATGATCGATTTTCAAATATTGCACCTCTCAATACTGAACGAATTATTCTGTAGCCTATTTTGCAGTCAACACTGCCGACGTTGTCTTTGCTGCTATATATATTTATGTTTAACATGAAGTATAGGCCTTCCACAACTCTCTCCCCACGTCAAATATATCACCAATAAGGCTTATCATACCAATATTAAACATTGTTTAATATAATCGCTGTTCATATTTTTATTCAAAGTTCAGAATCAAGATAAAGCTCTTGTGTTTCTTATGATAAATGAGATAATGCTGCTAAATGTATATATTTTTTACCTTGAATGTCATTGCTCTAATTTATTTTTTATATTTTGATATTTCATATTTTGTTCAAATGTTTAATATATCTGCTGTTCATATGTTCATTAATTAGTGTGTTATATGATTAAATGTTGTCCCGGTTTTAAAATAAAGCACAGCAATGATATTTGAGAGTGTTTCTCCCTTTTCAGGAAAAGTATCGAAAAAGTATCGAAATCGCAATACTTGACTTGGTATCGGTATCGAAACAATAATTTTGGTATCGTGACAACACTAACACACACACACACACACACACACACACACACACACACACACACACACACACACACACACACACACACACACACACACACACACACACACACAACGATGACAATGAACAAATATGAAAATATGACATCTGAACATCACAACACAAAAAATAACTGACAATAATAACAAAACAATAACAACAGTAATAAAAATAAAGTCATCTAACAGCGAAAAAATGATCTGATAACAGTAACCGCTTAATTTTTTTTCATGCTATAGTGCATGCTGGGAACTCACACCTAGACATTTTATCAGTATAGTTAAATTTGAAATTCTTTGTTCATACAATAGTTGAGACAACATTTGGGGCCATTTTGTTGGTCTAACATGGGTGTTATGTAATTTCAAATAATTCAAATTCTTTATTTGTGACTCAAAAGGTCCTCTAAACTGGAAAATATGTCAAAAAAATAAAAAAATAAAAAGAAATTCAGTGTGCTATTCTCTTTGAGAAAGACTGGAGATGCTCGCTTATGCCATTTATTATGCTGCATTTAATTCTGCGCAGTAATTTAATCAACTCTGTGAATTCTCATTCAAGTCCTTGACATATACAAGACTGACATTAAATAAAAAATGAGGGTCAGAATGTTTCTTTTCATTTTCTTTTGAATTGCTTTTAATGGTTTGTATGGCTGTCTGAGAAATCCAGCCTCCTTCTTGCTACTAAAATGTATTTAAGTTCAACTTTTCACAATTTTCTGTATATAACACCACACAGAATTTCCTTTATGCACAGATGTTCAGTTGCAGTGAATTTATGTTCAGTTACAGTGCATTTATTTTCTACATAAGGCATGTACATGACTTTAAATGATTATGACAGCTATATAATTCAGATATTTAGAAACGCGACCATTTGGCTTAACTGAGTTATGACAGTCGGGTTAGCATGTTTACATGCTTTACGGAATATGAATTCCAATTATTTTAATATAAATTTTGTTCATTTAAACACAACAATGTAGTCGGTAATACACAATAATCATCATGATTATGATGTGATGACTGCATTTTACAAAATAAAAAATAAATAACAAAAGGAAGGCTTCAGAAAACTACAATTATTTGGACCCTGATGTGGATATATACTGATGTCTGACATCTTGCTGATGAAGCCTGACTGTACCATTACATTGACATTTTCTTTTATAATCCCATCTATTAAGCATTGCATCATATAAAGAAGTATATTGCACAAACATCAATATCCTATGAAGTTGTGATGACCCTTTAACCAGTTTTTTGAGAAAGCATGGCTTCCTTTTGAAGGAACAGTTGGTTTGCCTGCTTCGGTCCCTGGTTGAAATTCTAATTCATTTGCTCTTTCTTTCTGTCTATCTTTCCCTCTGTTGCTTTCTCACTGACTCACACTCACTTATGAACACACACACACACACACACACACACACACACACACACACACACACACACACACACACACACACACACACTCATTCCTTCTGTTCCCCGAGGGACATAGGAAGGCCAATTAGTGCTGCAAGTATCTCAGGTCCTGTGTTAAAACTGGCCCTGCTCAATTAACTGTCTACCAGAGAATTCTCCGTGATTTTTCCAGCTCTCTTTGTTCAGCCAGATGAAATGATATCTGATTCCCTCGGGTGTTTCTCCGTTCTACATAACATTTAGTGAGTTATTCTGTCTTGATGAGTTTCGATTAGAAATGTATGTTTCCGCCCCCTCTCCTAAATGCCATTTTGTGTTGCAGTGAATTGAGATGATGTTCACACATGCCATGCTGTAAGACATGTGAAATATGAAACATGAAGGCATATGAAAGACTGAGACAATAATGGATTTTTAAATATTTATGTATATTTCCTTTTTTGGGGAATGATCCAAGTCCAACAAGGATCTTGGTGTGCTTCAGTGTAAGCATGGAAATCTTTTGTAATCTAGTAACATGATTAGTGTCACAAATTTGCTTAGTTTTTCTTTGTTTTTAATTTTTTGCAAGTTTTCCTTTATGCACAGTCTTTCTCCCACAGTCCCGTCTACTCGCCTCCTTTTTTATCAGTCCATGATCCTCTGATCAGTGTTTCTACCTCACTCATCTCTCTACTCTCTTTAATGCTGTTCTCACTTTAAGATCTCAGGCTCATTTTGGGCTTTTCAGATTACACCTTGCATGGCCAGTCATCCCCTTATTATACGGCAGCCGAGCTAAAGAGCGACTTTCTTTCACCACAATGAACAGAAGTTCTTGCAAAGAGAACCTGTTCTGTCATCTACAGGTTTTGGCGAATTCTGTGAAGACTCTGAACTGAATCATGAATAATAGATAGACTCAGCTGGCTTTATCTAGACAGCCAGTGAGAATAACCTTGGAAGTGAATTGTGAATCATGGCCAGAATAGTTGTGTCACCATGGAGACATTCCCAATTTCCGATGTACCATTGACAGATTCACCTTCTCTTACTCTTGCAATGCTGGCTACATCTCAAGCCTGATCATCTCTATGAGTGTCTAATGTGGAAAAAATCACCTTGAGTTTACTCAGGTGCATGTGGTGCGCAGAGTCATATTTAACAGTGCTTTCAACGGATGTTGGACTGAAACACTTTTCTTTGTCTCTCTTTAATTATATGCAGCGGGATTTCTGAAGAGGTTGATGATGTTCTTAATAAACCCTAACCATAACCCTGCCTCCTCATAATTACAATTATGTTAAAATGAGAGCTTTTCAAATGAAATAATTGCCTTGTGGTTGATGTGGGTGGCTTCAAAAATCATGCATTTGAAAGTAAACTCACACTGCATACATTCTCTAGTTAGAACATATTTGAGGACAATTCATCTAATTCGTGCTGTAAATATTATGAAGATTGCTGAGAGTAAGAGGATAAGAGAAAGAGAGAAATATTAAATTTGTCTATTACCAAAATCGGCTTGTAGGCATAATGTAATAATTATGAATCAATATCTGAACTAGTATGTTGAAACTTCCCAATATAGCATTATGTTAGTAACTTGGCCATGTACATGTTCATTCTAGCACTGGACTAATTAATCATTAATATTTTGAACCATTTTCTGAAAGAGGAATTCTACACTTGATGTGCTATTTATATTCAATGTACACGTTTAAAATACAGTATAATATATAAGCCTATGCAATATGAGCAATATCACACGTATATATGCAGCCATATCGCACTGCTACGACCCCCCTGACTGTAGTTGTAATTCTTTAAAATCTATTTTACCCATAGAATTTTACCCTCTAAAACCCTCTTATTAAACGGATAGTTCCGGTCCTTGATTCTGATTGGTTGCCACGTTCGAAGTGACCGCATTACATTAGTATTACTACGCAACTGCCGTTAGTGATTCTTTGTTGCATATGTTGCTTGGCAACCATTTTGGAACTACATTGCTTGGCGGAGAAATACATGTGTTATAACTTTTTGATTTTTTTGTTGCTGGTGTTTTTTTTTATGAATAAAATAAATATTAAAATTAATATTTAATTATATAAGCCCATTGAAGCAGTGTTTTACAGTGAATTTAGAACAGCTAAGGGGGTTTTAGGCAGAGGGTTTATTTTGTGCAGAACTACTTCCTTCCGCCATGGACTCAAATCTCAACTCAAGTCAAAGAGTATAGAAGTAACTTACTTTAGTAAGTTACTTCTATACTCTTTGCTCAAGTTAACAGTTTGACAGTTGAGCCCAAGCCTCCATTACTAATTCTAAAACGTTACTTTAGAACTAGTAACGAAGGAACGTTGAGTGAGTCGCTTCATTGAAGCTTGTATATGTGTCTAGAGTTACTAGAGTGTCATGGTATTATGAGAGAAAGATCTGCTAAACGAATCGAGTGTATTACCTGCATCTGATATAGCATTCATTCTTCAGGTCGATATCCATAATATTATATACAAAAAAATCAGTTTGAATGTCCGCTGAGGAAAGCGACAGTGCTAAAACAACTTCCTTCCTTGTTCTGACTCACTCATAAAGACGGTATTTGCCGCCATCTAATGGCGTAATAATGTAACTTTTACTGAAGTCCACATTACGATTACCAACGGACCATTTCTCTATACCAAACATGGCATATATATTATTTATATAATAAAATAATATTTATTGAACAACAACATTTAAATTAACAACAAGACAATAGTAAATAAACAAAGCAAACAATTCAGTCAAACGTACAAGCAGCACTCTAGTACATGATTTAAGTGAAATAATAGCCTACATGTAACTTAATAGATTGATAAGACCAAAGATTGCCCGATTGATACCCCAAATTAATTATATATCATGTTTAAACTTGAACACTATCTACATAAAAGCCAGCTGCAAATTCCCGAAGGACTGGCCGAGAGCGATAGGTCAGTAGGCCTATATGTTTTTATTTTCTTTTATAGAAAATAATACTTTTCTTCAGCAAGGAAAATGACATTTTACACTGTTAAAGATTACTATTTTAAATAAATGTTGTTCTTTTCAGATTTCAGTTAATCTAATCCTGAATATATGTAATATATATATATATATATATATATATATATATATATATATATATATATATATATATATATATATATATATATATATATATATATATATATATATAATGGTTTCCACAAAAATATTTAGCACAAATGTTTTCAACTCTGACAATAATAAGAAATGGTTCATGTGACACTGAAGACTGCATGGAGTAATGCTGAAAATACAGCTTTGCCATAACAGGAATAAATTACTTTTTGAAATATATTACATTTATATTTTAACTTGATCCAGTAAATGCAGCATTAATGAGCTTAAAAACAATCGTACAAACCCCGCATTTTTGAAAAGTAGTAGGCCTATGGATTTAAAGTCAAATTTTGGTTTTACTTGTGTTCACACTTAGCAGGTTTGGTTGCAGTTCATTTGAATAAATAAACCAATGATCAAATAAACCAATACTGCAATACAGTATTCAATTGCATAAACAGAAATTTGGTCTTATAGTGTTCTTGGACCAGTATGTATGGTCTTTTCGTTGTGAAAAGTAGTCTATTTTGAGATGCTGGTTCTAAATATGTCCATGAGGGTGACCCTGAACCAGAGCCAGAAACACCACCCCGTCTCTGTATTCCTCTCCAGATCTTCCTTCAGCCAAACAGAGAGCGGTGGTGTGCGATCATCCATCTGTGACGACTAGCAGTCAAATACTTCTCCTGGATCCACGAGAACTGAAATATCTCTAAATGAGAGAAAGTGGTATATCTCACTAACTCTACTACTCCAGACAACAAATGCACTCTGCTGATTGTTTAGCATTAATCATACACAGTAATTGGCTGCACTTTTGGAAGTTTATTGTCACACCTCTTCTGCATATCAGAAAGAACTGAATGGAACAGTAACAATGTGAGGTCTGTCATTACATAGCACAACAGAACCAGTGTCCTTTTTTCAGAGCAATGAAATGACGAGGTTGACATTTGCCTGCTGCATGTCTCTGGTGTATCTCTGCCAGCAGATGAAAAGAGGAAAAGGTCTCTCATTAACAAAGGATGGGTTAGTGTACCATATCTATCTCATGCATTATACACTATGGTATAATTACCCTACAGTTTCATAAGCAGTTTTTCAATAGAACTGTCACTCCAATTCAGACCGATGTGACAGTAAATCTAATCTGAATTTATCAGTAATAACCATTATTTAAATGGAGTGCACTGTGTGAAAAAAGAAGTGTGAAAGCATTACCATAGCCTGTTGTGAGGAATAGTTGTTGGGCTATAATGGAATTATATGGAGTTACGTGTAAACGGGAATGGGATCTGATTCCATGAGTCCTAATTATACACTATAGGCTATATGCATTTTTTTAATTGTCACAAAAGACGATACAAACTATTACACAGTGTCACACGTTTCCAAATTGGGCAAACATTTTTTAAGAAATGATGTGTAAAGTAATATCAACAAATGCTTAGGCCTATTATAATCATAAACGCATGGGGGCAGCAAACCTCTGCAATGAGACGACTGGTCAAATATATTATCCAGTGGAGAAGCTAACATTGTAATAATTAATACGAAATATTTGTTTTAAAGCAGTCTGTGTGGTTTATAGTGAGTCTAGTCGTGATGTGTAGGCTAATTGTAAATAAATAACTTATGACTAAGTCAAAAATATTAATTAATTTATTTTGTCATTATTATTATTATTGCTGTTTGGCAGGGTTCGAACATAATGCAACTTTTAATGTCCATGTTGTTTTGTTTCACTATAAAAAACATTTTACTATTTTTTTTTTTTTTTTTTTTTTACAGTCGATCTGTAAAACTGAAGTGAAATTGGGGCTGAACAAAGAAGTGAAAAGAAAAGTAAAAATAAATAAATAATTATACTAAACACAAAACAAAACATAAAAATGCACACAAAATAATAATATAACAATAACTGTACGATTTAAATTAAAAGGAACGTTGTATTGTAAATTACAAATATTTCTAAACAGGAAGTGGAATGGTTACGTATGCCGTTAAGTCCCACCTCTTCCGACACTTTCAAGGATGTAAACTGTTGGTGCAGAGCATTATGACTACAACTGATAAACATATCATATAAATGATATTACACCCGACAGCTGATCTAAGACTGTACAATGGCTGAATCTCCAGACAGTCGCAGTCTTGTTTCTGCGTCCTCACAGCTCAATTTAATGGAAATAGAGGCGGTAAGACTGAGCTGATTCAGTGTTTGTCTGTATGGTTGTGTTTCATTTTGTTAACTATTTTAACAAGCTTCGCGTTGTCCTGCGTTTAATGTGTTTTTGTTTTTCTTAGTCAGTTAGTTCGTGATTTGTGTCATATGTTTTTGTAAATGTTAATGTTGTTTTCAAATGTTAAGCTGCTATCATGTACAGTATGTGTGGGAAGAAGCCTAAAGTATTCACAGTCATTGCAGGCATCTTGCTACTTTGATACATGTATGTATTACTATTAAGTATATTAATATTAAGCATTATTTACCTCTTAGATTGATGATAAAGAGTTTGACATCCCTCAAGTGGACACTCCTCCGACCCTGGAGAGCATTCTGAATGAGGTCAGTATGTCAGGTTATCTTTTACCTTTATAGTCACCCTACAGCAGCTGCACCCTTTTAGATACGCGGATATGCCAGTCAAATTTTGGGCACACCTACTCACTCTTTAACATGAGTATTTTACACACTTCAGATTTAATGCAAATGCGAATTATGGGCCGGGGTGATCAAAATGTTATCCACTGATATTGTCCATTAAAATTATAATTAAAATGGTTCATAAAGAAGGTGATATGTAGACACAATTAATATACTTCCGTTGGAAAGTTTGGGGCTGGTAAGATTTTTTCTAATGGTTTTGAAGGAATTCTCTAAAGCTCACCCCTGCTGCATTTATTTGATTAATAATACAATAACAACAGTAATGTTGTTACAATTTTAAATAACTGCTTGTTTTCTATTTTAATATATTTTAAAATGTAATGTTGCATTTTCATCAGCCATTAACTCCAGTCTTCAGTGTCACATTAGCCTACAGAAATCATTCTAATATGCTGATTTGATGCAAGACATGTTGAAAACGTTGAAAACGGTCTGTTGTGCTGCTTAATATTATTGTGGAAACTGTGATACTTTAACAAACAGCATTTATCTGAAATCTAAATATTTTGTAACATTGCAAATGTCTATATTGTTTTATTCGATCAATTTAAAGCATCTTTCCTGTCCCAAAACTTTTTAATGATAATATATTAAACTAACTGCAAGAATAAGCATTTAGGCCATGATCATCAACTATATCCATCCAAACTTTTCACTGGTAAAGTATGTATGCTTTTTTTCTCATTATATCTGTATTTCACAAACCAAAACCATTTGGTTTAATAGTAAGATTTATAGTCTTTGGTTTGTATTAGTGTTTTTGTTTTAACATGCTTAATATTTCAGTTGTCAAAACTTTTTCTTTTTTTAGCCTGAAGATGAAGACGAGCCGTTTATTCTAGAGGATACGTGTCTTTTGAACACCGAGAACATTGATGCCCACTCCTGTGAGACCTCTTCTCTGGCCAGCTCTGACAGTGGAGACCGCACACACTTAAAAAGGAACGGACACTTTCTTTACCTGGCTACACATTGACAGCACATGCTCTATATTGATGTTGTGATGCATGTTTGTGATTGAATATAGTATTTGTCCTTTTAGTAATTAGTCTGTGTTTGTTCATTTCAGGAGGAGGAAAGCAGTGGAAACTAACACTACAGTACATGGATCTGTTCTTAGACGCAGTGTGCTGAAAGGCATCTCAGCCCAGATAGTATCTGCTGCGGTAAGAGTAATAACACTTCATCCACTGCTTATACACTGATGAGCAAAACACTATGACCAGTCACAGGTGAAGCGAATACCATTTATCATCTCCTAACAAAGCCACATATTAGGGTCTGGGTAGTTTAGATGGTAAATAAACAATCAGTTCTCCTAATCAACCTGTTGGATGCAGGAGAAATGGGAAGGAATAAAGATCTGAGCAACTTTGACCAACATGTTATGGCAGGGCGACTGGGTCAGACAATCTTTGAAACAAGAAAGGCTTGTGGGATGCTCCTGGTCAACAGTGTGCCGTTTACCTATGGAAGTGATGTTCCACCATTATGCACTGCATGTGGAAGATGACAAGCCGGTGGTGAGAATGTGATGTTCTGGGCAATGTTCTGCTGGGAAACACTGGGTCCGGCCATTTATGTGGACATGCATTTGACATGCCACCTAGCTAAACATTGTGGCAGACCAGATACAATCCTTCATGACAATGGAAGTGGCCTCTTTTAGCAGGATGATGCACCCTGCCACACTGCACACATTGTTCAGGAATAGTTTGAGGAACATGATGAAGAGTTCAAGGTGTTGCCCTGGCCTCCACATCTGTGGGATGTGCTGGACCAACAAGTTTGATCCACGGTGGCTCCACCTCGCAGCCTACAGGACTCGATTCAGGATCTGCTGCTAAGGTCTTGATTGCCAGATGCCACAGGACACCTTCTTGAGTCCATGCCTCAGCAGATCGGCGCAGTTTTGGCAGCACACAGAGGAACAACAGCATATTAGGCAGATGGTCATGATGTTTTGGCTCATTGGTGTATGCTATGCAATACTATACTATACTATACTATACTAAATATGCTGTGCGTAAATACAGTACGTTGTATGTATGATAACAATATATATTTAATAAATGAATACTAATATATATATACAGTCGTGCTGTAAACCAGAGGCTCTTTCAAAAGAAATTTCCTCTATGCCTGTGAAATTGTTTCTCTCTTAACTCTAATTCTGTGCTTTTACTCTTTCCAACTCTCTTTAGGATAAAGTTGATGCTGGCTTGCCAACTGCAATAGTGAGTATTTTTGACTTGTGTTTTCTAATTTTTTTTTTTTCATTTTTTTTTCTTCATGTCTGAAATGCTTTTGTGTTTGCAGACTGTTTCAAATGTGATTGCTGTAGGGACATCACATGGTCTGGCCTTAGTATTTGGTAAGCACATCATTCATTTCTGTCCTGTTGTGTTAAAGTTGATAAAGGACACTACAGTGGAATTTATGTAAAGTCCCCCTGTAGTCAAAAATTGCATCCCTTAAAGCTCATCTTTGATCACCAAAATTACATATTTAAATGTTTTTTCCTGTGAAAAAAATCCTTCATGCCTTAAAATAGCTTGAATGCAACTTAATTAAGTATACACGGAACTATGAATATATGCAAATTAGCCCCGCCTCCACTCTCTCACGCCAGCTCACAGATTCACTTGGCCAACTTACTGAGGTAAATGCTGCAGAATGGTCTTTACAATGTAAAATGCTCTTTACAATGTTAGACACATAACGGTAATTAATATGATTAGCCTTTTGATTAACTACGTTATCAAACAGCTAATAATGTGTTGCTCATGTTACACAAACTATGTTCCCATTCACCATCTTAGACTGCCTTCTAACAATCATCAGAAACGCTTTGAACAACTCAGAACGTCAGTGGAGAAAGGCATATAGTTCATTATAACATTGTAATATACATCATACACCTGCTATATTGCTAATTCTACCTGATTTTTTATATCAACAAAAAAATTACCTGGCATCTCTCGAAACTCCCCTGCTAGTTCGCTGTTAATGAAATGCTAAAGCCCGCCGGCACGTTGACGTGATTGGTTACAAGGTAGTTTGTGACGTAAGAAACACTGTCGATTTCAAACCGCGTCTTTTTTTCACTGCAGTTTTAAGGAGAAAATACTTGGCAATGGTGTTGAATTTGCTCATGGTTTGTCTTAAAGCATATAAAAAACACCACATAGACATACAGACAACATTAAAAACTTGATTTTCACCACAGGGGGACTTTAATGTTTTTTGCAAAGATGTTATATTTTTAATCATCTATTAATCTTTTGCACTTTATTACAGTGCTTTATCCATGTGCTTATCACTGATTCTTAACATCAAAATGCAGTTTTAGAACTCTTTAAATGTACTACTATAATAGTATGTGTTTTGAGTGTTTTAAACTACTATCTCACTGCCTTGGCTTGTCTGGGGTGGATTTTTTCAGGAAAAGGTAATGTATTAATATAGTATATATTTTTTTAATATCACAATTTATTTTTTTTCCAATTACATCATGTTTAGCATTGCAATACAGTAATGCCCGTTTCACACCGGATGCTTGAGCAGAAGCAGCACAAAAAGCTGCATGTGTCTGTTGTGCTTTCATACCGGGCGTTTCTTGTGCACCACTGAGCCGCAGATTATTGTGTAGTCATCTGATCATCGTCAGCCTGTCACTCTTTTTTAAGATCACCACCATACTCTTGTGTGATGCGATTATGTCCCCCCCTCCACACACACACACACACACACACACACACACACACACACACACACACACACACACACACACACACACACACACACACACACACCATATATGATGTTAAGCCATATACTGTAGCATTCTGTATAGTATAGTTTATACAGTATGGTAAAATTAGTCTTCAACTTAACATACTTCTAGTTTAAATCATTTAAATGATGATACAATATAGTTTTATTATTAATTTGACATTTGATTATTTTTAAATTTTTCATTTAATTTGCAAAAATAGTTACTGTTTCTGTAAGTGTGAAAACAGTATGGATTAAAATAACTAAAATAATGCAATTAAAATAACTACATTTCAGGAGTCCATAAGTGTTAAAGGGGTCAATCAAATTTGCCATTAAAACATCCTGCAAGTTTCATAGATTAAAACGTCGTCTTCATTATAAACAAAGCATTTATTTAATCAAGCTCCAAAAATGTCTCATTTTGGTATTACGGGATCTAAAACATCACACGGGCAAATGCATTGCAAATGATCCTTGATTAAGAATTTTCTACAAAATAACACATTTTAGATCTTGACATACCTACAAAATTTTATTGTTTTACATTATGTCACCAGGTATAGAAATCGCGCATAAAATAAGGCTAGTTAAAATCACACTTTTCAAAGACAAAAATGTTATTTTAAAGTTTTTTTTTTATTATTATTTGTTTTTATATTATTTTAAGTTATCTAAAGGCCTGGGAAGTTTGCTGAGGCCCCCTAGTGGACCCAGGACCCTTGGTTGAGAACCACTGCAGTAGACATACGCTGATCCACCACAACATTAAAACCACCTGCCTAATATCGCATATATCCATGGCCCCTCATGCTGCCAAAACAGCTCTGATATATCAAGACATGGACTCAACAAGACCTCTGAAGGTGTCCTGTGGTATCTGGCACCAAGACAGAAGTAGCAGATCCATTAAGTCCTGCAAGTTGGGAGGTGGAGCCTCCATGGATCGGATTGCTTCATGGTCCAGTTCTGACTCTCATGTGCTCATTGTAGGCACTTTGATGGTGGTCATCATGGACACTGACCAGTCTGCGGCTACGCAGCTTCATACGGAACAAACTGTGAAGCACTGTGTTTTGACACCTTTCTATCATGGGCAGCATTAAGTCTTTCAGCAATTTGAGCTACAGTAGCTCTTCTGTTTGATTGGACCAGACGGGCTTGCCTTCGTTTCCCACATGCATCAATGAGCCTTGGGCACAATGACCCTGACGCTGGTTTACCAGTTGTCCTTCCTTGCACCACTTTTGGTTGGTACTAACCACTGCATACCAGGAACACCCAAAAGGACAAGCCGTTTTGGTGATGCTTTGACCCAGTCATCAAGTCATCACTATTTGGTCCTTCAAAATCAGTCACTCAGATCTTTTGACTTGCCCATTTCTCCTCCTTCCAACACATGCAATTCAAGAAGTGATTGCCTAATATATCCCAAACCTTGACAGGTGCCATTGTAACAATATTATTGTAACAAGGTTTAAAGGCTCAGGGAAGGAGGAGGCGGGAACCGGCAAATGATCAACGTAACTTTAATCATAAAATAAACAAACAACAAACCGAACGTAAAGCGGAAGCCACTCACAGGCGACTGCTGTTTAAATTAAAACAAAACACCAACATAAAATCCAGGCCTGGTCCTATCTCGTCTAGCACTGTTGTCACTCCTCCTTTTATCTTTCCGAAGCACCTCCGTAGGCTCATTAGCACTCGCGCCACCGGCCTCGCTCTGTTTCCACAGCTCTCGGCCCCGCCCTGCTTGCCACATACCCCCATCACCCCTCGCAGTGGGGTACCCTTGAGACTGAACAGGTAAGGACAAGGCGAGACAAAAGGAGACTGAAGGATGAGGAGAGACAGAGACAAGCCAATGTATCAAACTGCCAAAATCACGTGATTTCAGTAAACAAGTCTTCGTTACGTCACAGTGTCTAAATTTCAATTGTTCACCGCTGGGCGGCGATGATCTCTGTGAACCCATGAATCATGCGGATTTACTGAGATCCCCCCCCCCATCAGTGAACCATTGATGAAGTGTCTATGGGTTTTACCTGATCTCGGATCAGTTTTATACATTTATTGACGTTTTAATTAGACATTACTTTAATTAAAAGGAATAATAGTAGATGGTCTCTTATTGGCCTGTTTAGCTGAGCCATCCATGGAACAAACAAAACAAGCCCTGAAAATGTATAAAAGGACACATATTATACAGACACTTGATCTGACCAGCAGGGGTCACCAGCGTGTGCCACTTCGAACCCTTCGAAAGAGTGAATGATTTTGCGAAGCAATTGGTTCAATTGATTCAAAGCTTTGTAAAGCTTAATTTTTCCTATCACTAACTTGCATTTCACAAGCTGCTAGAGACTGAGAGGCGGCTTGTGCGCTCCACTTATATAGATCATTGGTGTGCACGCTTTTGGTGTGAGTGCGAAACCTGTGGGAATTAGTAAAATTATGCACAATACAAGCCTTTATTAATCGGAGCGAATGAGACGAGTGAGAGGAGGGTGTGAGTCACTTCGCCATCTTAGAGAAGAGAGTGAGAACACACAGCTATTGTTAATGTCTGTGCCGCTGGCAACAAAACGGACCGGATCGGAATCAGAAAGACGTGAGACTGACTGGCCGGTTACCGTTCCGGGCCGATCGTGGAAAATTGGCTGCTTCTGATCCCTGGCCAATCGGTGCATCTCTAAACAAAACAAAAGTAAAGCGACAACCCCTTATGGACGACTGCTGCTTAAATTATAAACAAAACAACAACATAAAGTCCAGGCATGGTCCTCTCTCATCTTGCACTGTCGTCACTTTACAATTTATCCTTCTGGAGCTCCTCCGTGGGACTCGAGTTTGTGCTCCATTTCCACGGCTCTTCTCGCTGTCCGCCTTGCCACAGTAATCAGTGTTATTCACTTCACCTGTCAGTGGTCTTAATGTTGTGGCTGATCCTTGTATATTTTTTTATAGTGAAGTTGCTTATTGGCCAGGAACAGTGCACTGTCACTTTAATTCAACATGTAAAGCACAGCAAATATTATTGTGCACTTTGTGCAGTGTGAATGCTCTAACCTGTTAACATGGGCACCAAAAAATACATGCTGCTTGCATGTCTAGTGTGAAATGACATAAGAGCATGTTAAACCAGCTAAAGCGTCTTTTTTGTAGTAGAATAATATGGTTTGAGAAGTTTGCCATGGCTGTTTGCACGCTTTTTGTTTGTTTGTGTTTTGCTTGTGGCTGCATTTGCAAGTATTATTACAAAATTACTATTTGCGTAAATTCTTTGCTTGGACTTTCCTTTTCCTAATTTGTAAATTATGATTTCAGATCAGAACCAGGCTCTGCGTCTCTGCCTGGGCACCACAGCGACAGGAGCGGAGTACGGTGCGGTGTCAGCTCTCAGTATTAATCACGACTGCACACGACTACTGTGTGGTTTTGCCAAAGGACAGGTGAGCGTCAACAAACCCTTAAACTGACAAACAATCTCGATTGCGAATAACTTTCATAATGATCTGGTCAGATAAAATGTTTATGTACATATTTAATGAGAAGTGTCCATTTATTTCTAATGCAGATCACCATGTGGGATCTGGCCAATGGGAAGCTGCTCCGCACTATCACAGACGCCCATCCACCGGGCACTGCCATACTACATGTGAAGGTTCTGCACAGCACTTATGTATGTACTTCACACACTTTGTTGTTCATTGACATTGAATAAAGTACTTTTCTCTCTCTCTTTCTGCAGTTCACTGACCACCCGGCGCTAGCTATATGTAATGACAGTGGCGGATCAGTGTTTGAACTGTCATTCAGGTGAGATGCGCTTTATAAAGTGACATTGCAACATTGTAGTACAGATAACTGTTGGGCAGGGGGCAGTAGAGCTTCATCCACTGTCTGTCTGACAATGACCCATAGGTCAAACTAAAACTAAAAACCTAAAACAACATTTTCATCACTTGACTTCATGGTGTTCCATGGCACATCTAATGTTTTGGAAATACTTTTGTACCCTTCTCCTGATCCACAGAGAGATCCCAACTCATACTTTGTAAGCTCTTTGCAAGCCAGGCTTTCGCAATAAAATTCAGCCAAGAAAATACTAAGAATGTCCTACAGAAGCATCTGAAATTTATTCAGCACTAATCAGAATCACTTTGATGACTGGAGGATTATAATTACTTTTCATTAAGAGTTTGAATGTGATTGGTTAATGCCAAACAGAATACCATGCCTCATTTAAAAGGGTTTTCACATTTTAAATTATTTTTTTTTTTGCCGTAAACGTTTCTATTTGTTTGTTACGTGAAGTTTGTTGTTTCAATATTACATTAAAAATAGAAAAATATCTTCTTCTTTTTTTAAAGCTGCAATTTTATTTCATTTTTATATTTTATTATAAGCACTTACTGAAATTGTTAGTATTATATTTCTAATTTCTTTTCTTTTCATTTTTTTATTGCTTTCCCTGCCAATGGCTTAGAATAGAGCTCTGTCACACCCCTCGACTTAATCATTCAAAGTCCAATAGATGCCAACAGAAATCGAATTATCTGAATCCATATCAATTGATGACTGCTGTTATCTCTGTTGTCTTTCATGCCTTATTGGAGAAGGAAATTTTCCTTCATTCTCCACAGAATGCCTTTGTTTAGTGAAAAGAAAAACATCTTTATAACCTGTCAAGGCATCTTATCATTCACTGCTATAATGCTGGCACTCTATTATCAGTGGTTCATAATCTCTCTCTCTCTCTCTCTCTCTCTCTCTCTCTCTCTCTCTCTCTCTCTCTCTCTCTCTCTCTCTCTCTCTCTCTCTCTCTCCCTCTCTCTCTCTCCCTCTCTCTCTCTCTCTCTCTCTCTCTCTCTCTCTCTCTCTCTCTCTCTCTCTCTCTCTCTCTCTCTCTCTCTCTCTCCCTCTCTCTCTCTCTCTCTCTCTCTCTCTCTCTCTCTCTCTCTCTCTCTCTTTCTCTAGGAGGGTAATGGGAATGAGGACGTGTGAATCCAGGTGTTTATTCAGTGGTTCTAAAGGCGAGGTTTGCTGTGTTGAACCTCTACATGCTGGACCTGAACTGAAAGATCATCCCATTACCCAGTACTCCCTTCTGGCCATGGCATCACTCACTAAGGTATACTCATACAGTACTGTCTACTCACTAGGTTTGTCACAATACCTTCATTTGTGTCTCACAGTACTATATCAGCAGCAAAATGTATAACGATGTTAAGTATTATTGCGATATCTCAATTATTGTGTGGATGTGTCGTTATGACTTCTATTTCAGAATTTTCTGAAATGATTTCAACTGCTAATTCCAAGAACTCTTTAGATTTAAAAAAAAAAATCCCCAATACTGACCATAGTATTGTATCTTTCATTTAAATGTGGTATTATAATAATACAATGGCAGCTGTGGTTTCTACAAAGCAAATTACTGTATTTGGTAGAGCTGCACGATTCCAGATAAAATGAGAATCCCAATTATTTTATTTTTTTTAAGTAGAGATCACGATTCTCCCACGATCATGAACTAACAACTAAACAATAACATTTAATTTACCAGAGGTTCTGACAAAACATGAATGTCTGCAATCTATTTAAATATATTTCAGTAATGTGAATTAATTAAAACAATCGTTTTGAATGAATGATTCAACGACTCACTCAAAGACTTCACTTGTTTCAATACTAGATTAATCTGAATTTTTGAATGAATCTCTTGAAGAAATGATTCAGTGACATATAAAGTTGTCACTTGTCACCATCTGGTGTAACGAGCACCAAGTTACTTTTAAAATGTGGTTTACTCTATTCACTACTGTATACATCATCAGTGTTTATATCTGAACTATAACCTATAGTAATTTGAATTATTTTAACACAGAAATGATGGTACTGTGTGGCTGTACTGTGTGACTATGACAGCTGCTCTCTCTGGGTCGTGATCATACTTGTCAAAGGTTTAATAGACATAACCGAATCATTGTCATTCAGGAATAAGATGGTGTGTGTGGTTGAATCAAGATTACGATCTTGTAATGAAAATTGAGCAACTCTAGTATTTGGTATAAAAAAATAGTAGACTAAACAATAGGGCTGGGATGATACAACTATCTCCCAATTTGATACTATCACGATACTTGGGTTCCGATACGATGTGTATTGCGTTTTTTTTTTTTTTAAATATATATATATATATATATTTTTTTTTTTTTATTTAAAAAAAAAATTAAGAATTGCGATTCTACAAGTATTGCGATTCGATATTGCAATTTTTTTAACACTAGACCATCGGGAAAAGTTAAATCATACACTTATATAGACTGTACAATGATGTATAAGATGAATCATATTTACAAAAACAAATCATCACATCTTTCTGACTTTTATTTCAGAAGCATCATACAATACTACATTCTCTTGAATAAATGATTCAATAACAAATACTTTTTTTTTATAGTCACTTGTTGTCACCACTTAGTGGCATTATTTTAAGCACCAAGTTTCTATCAAAAGCTGATTTTGATCGCTAACGTAGACATCAAAGTTCATATTTGAACTTTAAACTTTTATCCAAGTACTTCTATGATAATTTTAACTATTGCATCACAGTTATAATTATACTACGAGGTTGAAAAGACTGGTTGTGAAGCTGTTTCATGACAACTCTCTCTGGGTCAGCGGCAGCGCCAACACAGCTTTAAATGTTGTGCGATATGATTTTGTCAAAGTTTAATAGACAGACTAACACGTGGTTGTTTGAATCGAGATCACAGTCTTTTAAAGATGAATCGTGCAGCTCTATTGTCTTATCTCTCTCTCAGCAAATGAGAAGCGCGAGGGCTTTTCAGTGCTTTCAGTCTTACGTCTCTTCCACGCGTCCACTTGGATATTACGTCACTCGATAACGACACATTTCATCCTCTGTTGGAACGAAAGTGGCTAACTTCTGTCAACCTCATCTATAAGCAAGGACAAAAATAAAGCAATTGAATTTGAATTAATATCGATTCTGCAATAAAACAATCGATTTTGGATTTATGAAAAAAAATAATAATAATAACGTGATGGCCAGGTGAATCGATTTTTTTTTCTCCCAGCCTTACTAAACAATGGAATTTTAGAAACTTTACATACTAATGTTATTGTAATAAAAATTATTATATCCCCTCATTCCCCTATAAGACATATTATTTAACAATATTTTTAATCATTATTAAAGTGTGCAGTGGTGTTCATATTTGTGCTGGGATGCATAGTTGAAACTCAGTCTCAATGCTATGCAGTTGGTCATGCTGCACTGTCCATTGGCTTATTCAGATAATTCAGTCGGTTCAATCGGTTAGCATTGTTTCATCCTATTCTTAGATTTTTTTTTACTTTAGGTATTTCCTATAATATGGCAGCACATAATCAAATACAGTTTTGTAATCACACCAATGCGATCTAAAATGCAGTTGCACCTGCAGGAAAATTAGCAAAATTGAACCACTTAGTTACAGTTTGGAGCCCTAGTTCATTTACAGCGAGAATAAACATGGTTTGTGCCACCTGAAATCTCTTGAAACGGAAGAATTGATCTATTTATTTTATTTATTTAAAAAATTGTTGGCCCAGTGTTTGTTTCATGTGTTCGGTTATCAAATATCTCTGCTACTCTTTGTACTTTTACTAAATTGTCAATTTTCCTGTTCAGCCTGACTTACTGTATTGATGAAAATCAATATTGATACATTGCATTGCCTTTGGTTAAACAATTTTTTTCATTCATTATTTTTATATATTATAATAATGAATGAAAATAAGGAATGTATTTGAATACATCTTGATTACTCCCATAACATACAATACTGTTCAATAGTTTGGGGTCAGAAATGAAGAAATTAATACTTAAGAATAATAATAATGAATAATTCAGAAAGGATGCGTTAAATTGATCAAAAGTGACAATAAAGACATTTATAATGTTACAGAAGATTTCTATTTCAAATAAATACTGTTCTTTTGAACCTTCTATTCATCCAGATAAACTAAACAAAATGTATCACTGTTTCTACAAAAATATTATGCGGCAGCTGTTCTATACACTGATTATAAGAAATGTTTCTTGAGCACCAAATCAATATATTAGAATGATTTCGGGTCATGTGACAATGGTAATTTTTTATGTTTTTTTTTTTGTCTTATGCAAAAAAACTACCAAAAAAAACCTACCAACCCTAAACTTGTCACTGTATCACTGCATTAAATTGGGTGAAATTTGTGTTGCCAAAGGGCTTACATTTTTCTTTTATTTGGGTGAAATATATATTATATATATATATATATATAATATAATATCTTGTGCTGAGTTGTAGGCTTTTGTGCTTTAAAATAAGTTAAGTTTTATTTAGCATGAAAGTAATTGATATCAGTATTGTCAGATGAATTAATTCTTTGTTTGAGGCACCAGTCAGCCACTAACATCCAAACACTATCAGATCCTCTCTGTCTGACTGCAGTTTTATTCAGCCTCGGAACTCTTTATTTTGACAGATTCTGCTGATAGGACTGAAGCCTTCACTCAAAGTGTGGATGACTTTTCCCTACGGCAAGGTGCAGTACACACTTTCATTCTCAGAATGTGTTCATGCCTGTTTCTGTTTTTCCAGCAGCTTTTGACACGGTATCTAAATCATAAACTTATACCCTCTGTAATGTATTTAAGATTTATGTTAGTATTTGTTTTCACAGCACCTACATTTGATCGACTGCATCTCTAGTGTTTTTCCTCTTCTCAACAACTTCAAATACAATGTACAAGTTGATACATTTATATATCCTGCAGTACCTAACTTTACACAGCCCTGATCTCAGTGTAATCATGCAAAATTTAAGGTTACTTCACACCATCCAGACAAATGCCAGCAAACACGTCTGTTGGGTTTTGTCGGATCAGTATGTGAACCCTGTTGGCGTATGTTGGCGTTAGTCGGAGTTTGTTTTCACCCGACTGAACATGTTCAATCAGCTTGTTGGTGTCTGTTGGGGCAGTGTGAACATGACAGTTATTTTTCATACAATTCTAAATCCAACGGCAGACTTGTTTGTTGGTGTTTGTCTGTGTGGTGTGAATTGGCCTTTTTTGATGTTTGATGTTTTTGATTGTAAAGTTGGCGTGAAATAATAATGCAAATAAATTATAGACAAATCATGTTTATTTTATGTTACTGGTGTTACTGTAAATGATTCACCAATGCACATACATTTGCACATTTTCCCCCAGATAATTCATTTCACTCAGAAATACTTCACAATACGGAGTTGGTCTTTACTTTCATTTCACGCTTTAGAGCAAATTATCTGCAAATTGATTATTCCGACTAAATTTAGACATGTCAGTGCATGATTTCTGCCACATCATTTTAGATAATCACTTTTTTATGTACAATAACTGTAAAACTTTTTATTGGAAGTTACATTTAAATTCTGCATGGGTCCTTAAGTGACTGTTTAACTGGATTCATCTGGTCTATCGTCTCCTTTATGCCTGTGTGGAGGTTGTTCTCTTCAATTAAATTTAGCTAAATTGGATTCATTTACTACAGAGCACTTGGACCAGCTGCCTATTAGCATGCAAATATCTCTCAATTTTGCCTTCACATGATTGATTTGGTTTATGATGGAGTTTTGAGGTTCCTGCAAACATTTTCTTTGTATCCTTTTCACAGAGGAAAAGTCAGTGTAGTGAGGAGTGATGATTATTTCTGCCTGGTAGGAAAAGATGCCAATTAAGTGCAAAGTCTAAAAAGCACCAGCAAGTATGGCAGTATGAACATAGTGCTAACAATGAAGTGGCAGGATAAATGTGTTTTTGGTCTGGACTTTAATCATTGCAGTTCTAACCATCTCATACATTTTTACGTTTTTGTAAGCAGACGGATCCTACGAGCGTTCCCTTGTTGGCGTGGCAGTTTGTGGCAGTACAGAAAGCAATCAACCCTGTTCTGGCCTTCTGTAGAGGAGACACCATCCACTTCCTGCTGGTCAGTTTGAGCGACACTCTTTTAAAAGTGATAAATGGAATCTTTACTTAAAGGCACACTGTGAAGGAATTTGTGTTTTTGTCAAACAGCGACCCCTAGAGTCGCTATGGAATACTTGCACTGTCGTAAATACCCCTCCACCCCCCCACCTCCCACCCTGTACCTGCATCGGGCATGGAATAGGCACAGATAGACTCCGAAGACATGATTATTGCAATTTATCATAATAGTTTGCAAATTGTGCTCGTTTACACTATTTACAACCTCTACGTTAGGCTTATTTATGTCCTGATAATTATGTGAGATATTAAAAACTGTTCTCATGATAATCGCAAGAATCAACGCCAACAGCGTCGTCTGATATCCCTCAGGACTACGTGATAAATACACCTCACAACACCTGAGTTCAGCTGGCAAACTAGTTCGTGAGGCAAGCTAGGCAATAAAACATAACGCAAAAAACACGTAAGAGAAACGAGTGTTTGTTAGCAAGTCTGTTAACAGCTCTGATAATCGAAAGCTAGCTATATGTGGAAATTATTAGACTGGTCTAATTATCAGCAATAAATGAATGAACAGCATATAAAAAACATACATAGCCTACTACAAGCAAGCGCAACAACATACAACATAGAATGCAAACAAGTTTACAAATAAGAGATTTATTTACTGGCCACTTCATGCGTTTTCTCAGATTGGATAGCTATCTGATTTATCAAAACAATTCCTTTTACACCTGGTCACATAAATGTGTTTTTGCAAAACAAATTTAAATCCAATCTTCAATTCCCGCGCTATATGAATATGCTGGTGATGGTGATGCGTGTTCCAGTAGCGTCGTCATATCTGGCTATAACATATAGCCTATAACATGCTCTCACACGTTTTTATTTTTAGCATTTTTGAGAGGAGTACAATTTAAATGTGGTTTCAACAACCAGATGCATTTACACTTGTCCAGTTTCGTCTGGAATGCGTCTCAGACCTCCTCCTGAAGTGGTTTGAGCGATCGGATTCAAATCCGTCTTGAATGCGTTTCGGAGGGCATTTACACCTGCATTTACACTCTACAAGACCTCTGAAGGTGTCCTGTGGTATCTGGCATCAAGACCTTAGCAGCAGATCCTTCGAGTCCTGTAGGTTGCGAGGTAGATCCACCGTGGATCAAACTTGTTGGTCCAGCAAATCCCACAGATGTGGAGGCCAGGGCAACACCTTGAACTCTTCATCATGTTCCTCAAACTATTCCTGAACAATGTGTGCAGTGTGGCAGGGTGCATCATCCTGCTAAAAGAGGCCACTTCCACCAGGGAAACACCATTGTCATGAATGGGTGTTCCTCGTTTGAACCAATGTTTAGGTAGGTGGCATGTCAAATGCATGTCCACATAAATGGCTGGACCCAGTGTTTCCCAGCAGAACATTGCCCAGAACATCACATTCTCACCACCGGCTTGCATTCTTCCACATGCAGTGCATCTTGGTGCCATCACTTCCCCTGGTAAATGGCACACATGTACACATCCACATGATGTCAAAGAAAATGGGACTCATCAGACCAGATGACCTTCTTCCACTGCTCCAAGGTCCAGTTCCGATGCTCCCATTGTAGGCGCTTTCGCTATTAGACAGGGGTCCCATATGCAGCAGAGTGTGATGCACTGTGTGTTGTGACACCTTCCTCCCTTAATGATCATTAAAATTTCATCTGACTTGTACTACAGTAGGACCTTCTGTTGGATCGGACCAGACGCGATAGCCTTTTTTGCCCAGAACCTAATATGTGGCTTTGTTAGGAGATGATCAATGGTATTCACTTCACCTGTGACTGGTCATAATGTTTTGGCTCATCAGTGTATACATACAGAGAAATATTTGCTGATTGGCACACAAGGATTTTTAGGACCAAATTACCTGAGCCTTAAATTAGGGGTGCACGATTAATCAAATTAAAACTGAAATCACAATATGGCTTGGTGAGATTATCAAACTGGAAAAGCTGTGATGTAATTAAATAAATATATGCGCTGTGTGTTTCAGTGTGGAGAAAGGCACTATATTATTTTACATGTGAGCAGCTTATGATCTGGTGTGTCTCGGACTAGAGTGTGCTCAGACATTTTTGGCCAAATTGTGCAATCCTGAAAACAAGCATAGCAAACCTGTAGCCTATTTGTTGAAATTTAATTTTAAATAGCAATCCCAGTTTTTGTCAGAAAAATTGCAATTCGATTTTTTTCCAATAATTGTGCAGCCCTACTGCTAATGCCACGTGGCTAATCACTCTGGAGCCACAGAAAATCTGGGCACTAGTTTAACATCTGCTAAAATATATTAAAATCAGTAATACATAATTATGTTGCTTGCAAAAACTTTTGAGTTTAGCACTATCTAACAATAAAATAAAATAAAATAAAAAACAGAATAGCAAAATACAATGGATTAATAAATAAATGCTATTGAATATAAAATAAGTAAAAACAACTAACTAACTAACTAACAGAAAAGCCCAATATATGCATACTTGGGCGTCAATGGCGAACAATGCTTTATGGAACCAGATGGTGTAGCTACAACATCTTACAGCATGGACTAACTGGAACGTGCTAACCAATCAAACCTTGACCCCTTGGTCCGAACCGTGGCAAACGAGTGGCATACTTCAACTTTAATAAAGGTCATACAATAATCAACCCAATCTATTGTTTTGGTGCACAGGTTAAAAAAGATGAGTCTGGCACCATCCATGTCATCAAACAGAGACAGCTCCAACTCAACTGTGACCTCATCAATCTGAGCGTGAGTCAGATCCTCACTAACATTCATTTGAGTTTGATTACTTTTATGGCAATGTGCAGTTTCATGTTTCCTCTTGTCTATTGGCAGTGGATAAACCCCCGAACGCTTGTGTTAATGGACAGCACAGAGAAGCTGCGAGTGGTGGATCGGCCCAGTCAGGAGGAGCTGGAAACAGTGGACATGGCTGAGCTGCAGCTGGTTTACAACAGCAGCCACTTTAAATCCCTCGCTACCGGTGGAAATGTCAGCCAAGCACTGGTAAGGACCAGGATGATGACATGCCAAAGTTTTCACCATTTGGTCTGGTGCATGTTGTAGTCGAGTAAAAAAAAATACAATTATTTAGGTTTATTGTGAAATTTCAATCTTAATTCTACTATGTCATTCATGTTGCTTCATGGAAGTTGCATGTCAGTGCACTCTTTGCTGCATTTCTCATTTCCATGGTAACAACTTTAATTGTTGGATCAAGGAAGATTTCTCTTTAGACCCTCATATATTTCTAAGGAGGAAATGAATGGATTTTTTTACTTCCAGAATCCTACTGCTTTATTCTGGCCTTGAACTATTCATGTAGACATGAAGGTTAATTTGAGCCCAGCAGTATACAATTTACATCTGATACAAAATATGCTTTAGGCTGAGATCAGTTTGTGAGAGCAGAGATTCAAGATTCGTGGGTCATTAGGTTCAGAATCGCATTAAGAACCCAATTCATGAGATGTGAAGCTTCTTTCTATAGTTTCTCTACATTTTCTGTGTTAGGCATATAGAGACAAATGAGTTTTTGTTGTTTGTATATGGTGGTGAAGACATTCAATCACTATTCCTCTGTACTTCTTCAGGCACTAGTTGGAGAGAAGACATGTTACCAGTCTGTTTGCAGCTGTGCAGGGCAGATTATGTATCTGGGAACAAAGGTAAAGCCACTCATGATAACACTGAACACAAGCACATAAGAATGGCCTACTGCCTATGTATTTCTGCTAAAATTTCAGTTCTAGTATTTTCCCATAGGAAATGTGGTACTAGCAAACTCTCTCTGTCATATTGCTAATAACTAGCAATCCCAACTAAATATAGAATTATAGAAAAACAAAACATTTTAGCACTGTTTTAAAACATAGCGTTTTAGCATGCATTCCAGAAACTTCAAATGCCTTTACCATAAAGGTGGATTGTGTCTGTATTGTTTTATCCTGTTGTCCTCAGAGTTTAATTTTGATCTGAAATTTCTCAATTTCGATACACTGCATTGCAATGGATGTTGCGGTGGCTATTGAGGCTAAATGCAGAAGGAGCTAGAGTCCATTGTCTCCACCAATACAATTAGATATATTGTCAATCAATATTTCTGAAATATTTGGTTAAATTCATTTACAATCCCTCATTGATGCAATTGAAATAAATGCTTGTCGTTTTGATAAGTTTCTGAGCAGAACTATATATTTTTCAATGTTTTAGCTACAGTGTTCTGTGTCCTCCTTTCCAAATAGAAACCACTTATAACCAAATGAAAAGCTTGTTAATGTTTTTTTTTTTTTTTTTTAAAGAGTACACTATGCTATGTTTAGCTTAACACACTTAGCTCTGAATCTGTATCTAATTTGACAAAATTGCAAGAATAAGAATGCTGAATCTGGCATAGTCACAGTAACTCGTCTGAAATTTGGAGTATGTTTTGTTCTTTGGTTTCATTAAAAATGATTAATGTAATTTTATTATTAACTGGTTACCATTTAAAAATATAATGCTCTGGTTTGGCCTCTCCTTGATTTGTCTGAGGTCTGTGACCCTCCTCGATTAAGAATGGAAGAGAAGTGACTTCTTTCCAATTCCCGGTTATGTCAGTTAATTTAATTCAGTTGATCTACTTTAGTTTACATTTACTACAGTACATAGACTGCTATCCAAAAATGTTATTAAAGTTTCCAAAATTTAAATCTTTTGAAATATCTGAGATGTTAACGTTGATATCCAGTCTTTGTTTTATGATATAGATGCTTCAGCAACAGTAATATAGCTATTTATGTTGAGAGCACAAATTAAATGAAATCCATAACACCCATATGAATCCAATCCACAGAACTTTGGAAAATTGTCCTTGAAAGATTATCCTGCCATTTTTCTACAAGAAATGATGCAATCCGCACACCATTTAATAATTATAAATTAGACTATTGCAAACACAATTAGCCCGCCTCCAAAGTTTCTGTATAAAACCTAGGCGATAGTTTATCTCATAATATACAAGCAGTGTGATGTCTTGAGATAATTTTCTTTGTATACCACCAGCCTTTGTGATACATTTTTGATGGACAAAACGTTTAGCCAATGAGAAGACAATTTTTAACAGTGTGTGGGATGTTTTTCCGCATGTGAAAAGAACACGGTGTGAAAAACTGGCTGAGAAAAGTGTTGGGCAAATCATTTGAAAAACTGGCTAGTGGAAATTAAAAAAAGTCTTTAAAAAGCTGATTTGATGTACATATTAAACTAATTAAATGTTTTGATCTGAACTAGATTATGAGGGATTATGCCAGTCGCCATGTCACTCCATGTGTTGTCCCTGCCTGGCTTGATCCTCAAGATTTGCCTTGCCAAAGACACTGGAACTTGTCATTTATAGATATTGGTTATGAATATTTAGCTTTATTGTATTACTTTTTTAGGTCTATATCAGAACTATACAACAAATAATCTTTTTTTGTTTGTTTTACATTTGTAAAAGTTGTGTAATTGATACATGAGATTTGCAAGGGTATCTAGACTGGTAGCACATGCTGTGTGGCTTGTGTTCGGCTGGAAGTTTGGCTGACTCCTCCAGTGCCCCTCTGACTGAGCTCTGGCACACTCAAGTGCTATTATGCTAATCACACATCATGCATACCCTGAATATTCATCGAGGTCTGCTCTCCGCAATGTCCTTGCTGAACTTCCGGTTACCTGCAGCCAGAGCAAGGGAAGGGAAGAGAAGAGAAATGGAAGGAGAGAGGGGCAGCTGGAGGCAGAATGAGGAAGAAGGATTGCATCAAAATTGCCCGTGGGTTATCCATTAGACATGGTAGTGGGCCAGCTTTGGGAGGTCACATTAATTCTTGTGCCCTGCATCACTTCACCCAAGTGCTGCTTATTTAATAGTTCAGCCAGTGGTTGAATAAACACCTCAGTTTTATGAATGAGTCTAATTTTATGCTCTGCCAATATATTTAATGGCAAATATATGTACCTCACTGGGCTCAGACATTTTTTTTCTCCTGCTTGTTCTGGTTTTTACTTGCATTGCCAACATTTTCACTGGTCCATTCATAAATATAATAAATATTTTAGCAGCATATGTTAATAAAAGTGTAATATTCTAGTGTTTTAATTTATTGTTAGTAGTATTCTCATACTACCAATCAAAAGTTTGGAGTCAAGATTTTTAATATTTTTGAAAAAGTCTCTTATGCTCCCCAAGGCTGCATTTATTTGGTCAAAGATACAGTAAAATTGTGATATGTTCAAATATTACAATTTAAAATAATTTTAATAAATTGAAAATGTAGTTTACTCCTGTCAAGCTGAATTTTCAGCATCATTACTCCAGTCTTCATTGTCACATGATCCTTCAGAAATTAACGCATTAAGTTAATGCATCCTTGCTGAATAAAAGTTAATTTCTTAAGAAAGAAATCTTACTGACTAGCAGTTTTAACAAAGTTTGTTGATAAGGGAAGGAGGCGGCAACCGGCATATTTTAACACAATTTGAATCGCAAAATAAACACAACAACAAAACAAAAGTAAAGCGGCAGCTCATAAACTAAAACAACAACATAAAGTCCGGGCCTGGTCCTCTCTCATCTTGCACTGTCGTCACTCCTCCTTTTATCCTTCCAGAGCTCCTCCGTGGGACTCGAGACCAGTGTGGCGCGCGGGTGTCTGGTTAACACTCGTGTCACCGGCCTCACTCCGTTCTCATGGATCTCGGCCCCGCACTGCTTGCCACAGCAGTATATATTTATTATTTTAGAAGATTTCTTTTCTGTTTTCTCCCTCAAAAAGCATCACTCGTCTAAAATTTCACCATTCCTATATCAACCCTATAAAAATTTTATGTATTTATATCAGCACAATTTGAAATAACAATGTTTAATTTAATACAGAAAAAACAAATGTTTAAGTTTGCAAGATATAAAAATACAATTCGTAAAATGACAGTTCTATCATTTGTCTTAAAACTCTTACACTGCCACAGGTCATTAGGCTACTCTTACTGTTGAGCCCTGTATTAGATTTGTTAATTAATCACTGTTTTTTTTTTTTTTTTTTATAGTCTGTGCATATCATGACCCTGAGGAACTGGCGAGAGGTAAGGCATTATTTTATAACACATCACTGATATCAGATTAGCATTAGTGACTCTGATAGTGATGGGAGTCGATGTCTTGCAGCGTGTGGACCATCTGTTGAAGCAGGAGAAGTTCATGGAGGCTCTGTCTCTGGCCTGGTCCTTCCACGAGGGCACCGCCAAAGCTGTGTTAGGTCAGTCCTTCTGTACACATCCACTCTAAAAAAAAATCAATCATTTTTTGTTATTTATTTCTGTAAAAATTATTGCCCTCTCAGTCTTTCATTTTCCAAGACCATAAAAGAAAAAAAAACGTCTCCCACCAAAAAAAAGAAAAAGAATGCTGTTTGATTAGAATTAGGCCGTGTGTCCACCAAAGTGTTTTTACTCGCGGCTGGCGTGTTTTTTCAATTGTTTTCAATGGGAGCGCCGCGTTTTTAAAACGCCATGAGCGTAACGAGGCGCTGAGCGTCTTTTTCACGCTGAAGCGCTGAGCGCTCGGCGTTTTTTACTGGTCGCCGAGAGTTGAAGAAAGTTCAACTTTTGGTAAAACGCAGCGCTCATCACTGTCACTTTTTACCCAACCGTCCAATCACAGTGGAGGAGGGGCGGGACTAATACCACACCGACCAACCGCGTCCGCCACATGATTCTGCTTGTACAACGTCAACAGATGACAACAACACGCATAATAACGGAACAAAATCAAGAGCCAGATAAAATACATTACATTGTATTGACATTTTAATATAGAATCAACACAGAAACAAAATATGTGTGAAATGAGATACTAGTAAGACTTTCGCGGATATTCCGTAGCCTATCATAACAAGCAAAGTGTCTCAACTCGGTCTCAACCGTCTCAACTGAAAAAACGCTGCGCTGCCAAAACGCTCTCAAGCGCCCACAGCTGAGCGTTTTTAGCAGAGCGCCTAGCGTTTTCAGCTGGCTTATAGGGATGGGAATTGATAAGAATTTAACGATTCCGATTCCATTATCGATATTGCTTATCGATCCGATTCCTTATCGATTCTCTTATCGATTCTTATTGGGTGAGGGAATAAGTACAAATTTGTTTGTATTAACTCCCTTTAATATCTGATCAAATTGATCATTATCACATTCATTGATCCGGACAAAAAAATAAATAAAACTGCCATTTATGTGCCATAAAAACTAAAAACACAGACTGAAAACAGTTAAGGAAGAGCTTGTGCCTTTTCGAATATTAACAGTGCTCATTTGTATTAGGCTATTGAGTTACTTAAACAATCTTTGTCAAATAATACACAGGTTTTCTTCACATTTTGAACGTTTTTGTTTCCATTTGTTTAATTTCAAGATCTGATGTGACTTATCCATTGTTGTTTTTACATCTACAAAGCTGGGAGCACTAAATGATATTCAGTCACATTATACACGCTTTTAACATTAAATAAAGCACATAAATAGTACCTGATATTATCATTGCCACACTTTGAGATTGTTGTTCCAGCGCGATGTCGCAGTAAAATAGGATCCGTTTCAAATAGAATTGTTGCGTGTCGCGGCTGGTTAAACTTTGATTAACATGGAAAATGATACTTTTTATTGCGTGTCGCACCGTCGTGTCACATGTAGTAAGGACGCGGTCAGAGCGCTTCTGCCTCGATGCCATGTTTGCTCATAGTGTTTGCTACATTCTGAACCAAAACAACGCAGCACGTGTGTGACGTCGTGTCACATTTGAACGAGCGGAACCGATAAGCGGAATCGTTAAGCAGGCATACTAACGGTTCCAAGGAATCGATTCACTGGGCACCGGTTCTGAAGAAGAACCGGTTCTCGGTTCCCATCCCTACTGGCTTATAACGCTTTGGTGGACACACGGCCTTAGGGTTAAAACAGATTTGAATGCTCCAGTTATATCACAAAATACTCATAGGAATTAATACCTAATGTGATGTGTTTGTTACAGGTCTATTTGCAGACCCTGCTAAGAGAAAAGGTCTGGTTGCAGACAAGGTAAGACTCTTGGAGTTAATACAATGACATCTGAAATCTGGGTCTTACCATGAACTTAGACATAGAAGCTGGAATGGTGTTTAAAAAAAAAAAAAAAAAAACACTCACACGGGTACGTTTACCCAAACAACAATGTGCTAAAAACTGAAAATGAAACCGATCCTCATGCACACTAGCACTAGTATACTAGTATGTATTCATAATACACTGCGTTTCAGAAAAGATCTCCGTCAACACTACACGACCAAAAACTCATGTCACACGACCACTCCTGCATACTGGGCATGCGCGTATTGTTAACAATTGCAGACTGTTGTCGATTGCTCTAATAATAGCTTGCCTCTTGCGCATGTAGGCAGCTGCAGTATTAGCCTATAAAATGCAGAGTTTAACTGCACAATGGCTGCTAAAAAGGACAAGAAATGTCAGCAAAGCTTGCAGTTCCGTCTCCATGTTATTGTTTACATGGTCATTGAGGCTGGACTGGTACAGAGCTGTTGAGAGATGGCTCTGGTCTTTTACGGTGCGTGTCCACTGGAGCGGAGCAGAGCGAGCGTTTTCAATAAATTCCTATGGAAGCTCGCGAGTGTGAATCTCAACTTCCATAGGAGTTAATTGAAAACGCTCGCTCTGACCAGAGTATTCTGGTAGTGTAATGTGGGCTGCCATGCCTTCATTTTCAAAAGTCTCCGTTTTGGTCCGTTTACAATGAAACGCAACCCCTGAGTTTTCATACTAAAACAGGGTCAGCAGCGTTTCCAAAAGTCTCCGTTGTCGAGGGTCGAAAAACTCCGGAGTAGTGTGTAGACTCCAGGCGTATCCATAGCACAAGTAATGCGTTTTAAAACAAAAACGCACTACTAATATAGGGCTGGGACAATAAATCGATGCATCGCGATTCGTGGATCGATTCCAATATTTTTCGAATGCATCACCATTCTCTTTTGAATCGATTCTGAGCTTAGGTTATAACCGTTCTAGGATAGTTTTAGCCGCATGCTCAAATGCTCACGACTGAGTCTGAGAATGTACTTGCACCTCAGAATGCTTTTATGACGTGAGATTAATGTAAACCGCCCACTGCAAACACCCTTGTAATTCGCTTCAACCTGTTTGAACTTTATGAATGATTATTTTATAAAAGGTTCAAGTGGTATGCATAAGGCATTGGAAGCAAGCAGAGTATGGCTGTATCTAAAGCACGCAGGGCCATCTGCTGTTAAAATCTATGCTCAGAATTGATTTGAGAGAGAATCGTGATGCATTCGGAAAATCTCAGAATTGATTTGAGAGAGAATCGTGATGCATTCGGAAAATCTCACAATTGATTTGAGAGAGAATCGTGATGCATTCGGAAAATCTCAGAATTGGTCCAGAATAATTTCTCGATTCACGATGCATCGATTTATTGTCCCAGCCCTACACACTAGAATAAACAGGGCCTGAATAAGAAAAAGAGGCCATAAAGTACCACTAGAGGTGTTCTGAAGACAGTTGGGAGGTTAGCAGTTATGGCCAGTCTTCAGTTCATCATGCTGGGGTTTTTAGGCCCCAAGTAAAATAAGTCCTCACTGTGTGACATCATGCATGGAGGGGGAAGCGTGGTAGTCTGGGGCTCTGTTGCTGTATCAAGTGTCGGCATACTTAGCCAAAAGACATTTTGCAGCACCCTCTGGTTTACTTTAGTTTGCTAATGGGTAATACCTAAAAAAATGGGTAAAACCTAAAATGGGTAATAAACTTATTTCAGTTCAGAATTATGCGCATTTATTTAGTTTATTCGTCTGGCATTAGCATGCTAATTGTCATGTTGTACCTTAAATCACGCCTTTTAGTTTACAGATATGTGAAAGTTTTTAGCACTATAAAGGTTCATACAAATAAACATATCTAATACCTAATACTTACCTACTACAGTATGGTCCGGACTCTCTTGTATATTATATAACTTTAAACTTATCCATAAATCCAATAATTAACTCTAACTCAACTAATGATCTAATCGGAATCCTGCCTCTATTATAATAATAACTTTTTTTCTTTTTCTTTTGAGACTCAGTTTCAGAATCAAGTTATCTATCTGTAGTGCTGTAGAAAAATGTCAAATTCCTCTGCTGCTTTTCTCTCTTCACAGATGGTAGAAATGCTGTTACAGTATGTGGATCGCTCTCTGAAAAAGTGTCCAGAGCAAGGGAAAATCCAAGTGATGGAGCAGCACTTCCAGGTAATGGGTCACCCAGAGAAGCGCTCTCAAATGGTGTTATTTTAGGGAATCATTAGGTTTAGACAGAGCTCAAGAAGCGAAATCTTTTTCCATATTGTTATTTAACAATTTTGATATTATTTAATGAGAGAGTTAGACTGAGCTGAAGAGTTTTTCAGCGTAATATAATCTTTTTAGAGAGGTGAGAGAGAGGAGAGCAGACTCAGAGAGCAATGCAGTCTCCTTTATGTCAGATTTTTGGCCTGCGGCATCCATTTTTAAACTGCATCTCATCATAAGGTGGAAACCACATACAATAATGGCTCACTAATGTCATCTCTCCTCTGCCTCTTGGTCTCGCTCGCTCTCAGATTTCTTTTTGCCATTAAGAAGCACTCTGTCATCACAAAAATAAGGCACTCACCATAGCCAAATGGCAGATTTAGCTCTGTATATCTAGGGCAATGTGGAATGTTATGTGGAATGTCTAACTGCCTGTCTGTCAGACACACTTTTTTACCGCAAAAGGAATATGCACATTTAATTACTTCACCCATGTTCATTGGACTATGATTCTTTAGTAATTAGGATATTAGATTGTTAGATTGCTTGAATGAACTTAAGTAATGGCTTTCAAGCTATTTAAAAAAAAAAAAACTAAACTAAAAGAAATCTGAAATCATTATATTTGGCACTAAGGAAAACAGTGCTTTTGATTTTGACCTCTGCTTTCTCACCCTATATAATACACAGTGTGCAAGGAATTTGGGCATCCAATTTGACTGCAGTTTAAAGTTTGACGAACAGATTGCTACTGTTGTCAAGTTGTCATGTTTTTATCAACTTCGCTGCCTTAGTAAATTTGAGCCCTTTTTATCCACGGGCAATTTCGAAACAGCAATCCATGCTTTTGCACCATCTCGGCTTGACTACTGTAATTCACTGTATTATGGCGCTTCTCAGGATTCCATTCCTCATCTGCAGCTGATACAAAACACAGCTGCTACACTGCTCAAAGGGAAGCGCAAATATGACCACATTTAATTTCTTTGAACCCTAAAGGGGTGGTATAATGCCCTTTTCACAAGATGTAAAATAAGTCTTTGATGTCCCCAGAGTGTGTATGTGAAGTTTTAGCTCAAAATACCTCACAGATATTTTTATATAGCATGTTAAAATGGTCCATTTTTGAGGGTGAGCAAAAACGCACCGTTTTGTGTCTGTTCCTTTAAATGCAAATGAGCTGCTGCTCCCGACACAGAGGGCGGAGCTTCAACAGCTTGCACTCACACAGACTTGCACTGAAAATTTCTAAAACTTTTAGCCTTTTACTGTATGTTAAAACCAGATTCAGACAATGATGGAGAGACTCAAGAAGTGACAACATGTAGAATCTACAGGACATTTCTGAATGGTTAGTTGATGAATTGATTAGCATATTCTGTCATGATAATCTATAAATCGTGTTCCGGGGGTGGGGTTTATGTAAATGTTAGGGTTGGTGATGTCACTAATCCGGGAGGAAGCTCGTGTAGTCCCAACCAGCCGTTTGTTGTACAGTGGTGGTCAAAATTGATGGCACCCCTGATAAATATGATAAAAAATGGCTGTAAAAAATAAATCTGCATTGTTTATCCTTTTGATCTTTCCTTCTAAAAATTCGCAAAAATCTAACCTTTCATTGAAGTAAAAGAATTGAAATCACAATTATGAAATAAATGTTTTTCTCCAAAACACGCTGGCCATAATTGTTGGCACCCCTAGAATTTTTTATGAGAAAAATATCTCTGAAGTATATTCCCATTAATATTTACCTTTTTTAGCACACCAGTGTGACTAGGAACATGAAATTGTCAAACTATGACTTCTTGTTTCACAGGAGTTTATATATGAGGAAACACAAAGGCCAAATTCCCTTAATCATCTATCACAATGAGTAAAACCAAAGAATATAGTTCTGATGTGCAGCAAAAGATTGTTGAGCTTCACAAAATAGAAAGTGACTGTAAGAAAATAGCTAAAGAATTGAAAATCCCCATTTTGACCATCAGGGCAATAATTAAGAAGTTATAATCAACTAAAGATGTTACGAATCTGCCAGGAAGAGGACGTGTGTATATATTGTCTTAATGGACGGTGAGGAGGAAAGTTTGAGTGGCCAAAGACTCTTCAAGGATCACAGATGGAGAATTGCAGAGATTAGTTGAGTCTTGGGGGTCAGAAAGCCTAAAAAAAAATTATCAAACAACCCCTACATCACCACATGTTGTTTGGGAGGGTTTCAAGAAAAATGCTCCTCGCTCCTCCAAAAATAAACTCCAGCATATTCAGTTGTAAGACATGACTGGATCTTCAGACGGCACAGGGTTCTGTGGTCAGATGAAACAAAAAAAGGGCTTTTTGGCAGCAAACCCACCAGATGTGTTTGGTGCACACAGGAATAAAAAGTACCCCATGCCTACGGTTAAATACACTGCTGGATCTTATATGTTGTGGGCCTATTTATTTGCTGGAGGTCCTGGACATCTGGTTCAGATACATGGTATTATGGATTCTAGCAAATACAAACAGATAAAAAATCAAAACCTGACAGCCTCTGCTAGAAATCTTATAATGGGCCGTGGTTGGATCTTCCATCAGGACAACGGTCCAAAACAAACAAAAATCAACACAAAAATGGGTAACTGAGCACAAAATGAAGCTTCTGCCATGACCGTCCCAGTTCCCTGACCTGATGAGTGGAGTGAACTGAAGAGAAGAAGCACCAACATGGATCTGGGAATCTGAAGGATCTAGAGAGAATCTGTATGGAGGAAAGGTCTCTGATCTCTTGTCAGGTGTTCTCCAAACTCATCAGGCATTATAGGAGAAGACTCAGAGCTGTTATCTTGGCAAAAGGAGGTTGCAAAAAGTATTTAATAACAGGGTGCCAACAATTATGGCCAGCGTGTTTTGGAGAAAAACATTTATTTTATAATGTGATTTACCCCCCATTTTCAATTCTTTTACTTCAATGAAAGGTTAGATTTTTGTGAATTTTTTTAATGAAAGATCAAAAGGATAAACAATGCAGATTTATTTTTTACAGCCATTTTTTATCATATTTATCAGGGGTGCCATCAATTTTGACCACCACTGTAGTCCTTAAAAAGCTATTTCTTTAAAAGCACATATCTCCCTTTGCTTTGAACTTTGATCATTGTAACTTTGCAGATGTTGTTTATGCTCAAACAGCAACATTACACACTAGCTAAAGTTAAAAAAGTTAAATCATAATCAACCACCCCTTTAAGATCTTGTGACCACCTACTCACTGTCCCCTGATTTAAGAGCGCTTTCTCTACCGCTGGACTGAAACTTTGGAATAGCCTTCCTCATTATATTAGGCATGCCCAATCTATCACTGTTTTTAGATCAGATCTTAAGACATATTTATTCTCCATGACTTTTAACTTTCCTTAAGTATGTTAATTTGGGTCTCTCTTGTATATTGTTTATTGCCTATTGTTTGTTTATTTTGTTTTTATTTCTCTATCTTGCTCGCTTTTAATTCAGTGTGATTCTTTTATTCACTGTAAAGCACTTTGGTCAACCTTGGTTCTGTTTAAATGTGCTCTATAAATAAACATTGATTGATTTATTTTATTTGATAGACAATTAAGACCAGTCTTAGTCAGTCAAATTAGGTAAATGAGTCAGCTGTGTTCAAACATACAATATTTACCCCAATATATAACCCTGTTCCCATTTTAGTTCTGTAATGTGACATTTCTGGTACACTCAACAAGTGTTGAGTTGAGTAAAATTGTGAGGCTGCTCACTGCAGAGCCAATGGGTGGAGCTTAACATCCAGCTCCCCATCGTTGGACATAATGGGTGGAGCTAGACGGTCCAACCACACCATATCCCTACCATAACAATATCATTATCAAAATCATTTGGCTCTGCACTGAGCACCACATAAATTGAATAATCTAATGTAAAAATAAAACACTAAAACACATAACATTCACGTTATGAATTAAATATAAATAGATTTTTATTAAACATACAAAAGTTATTTAGTCAAGAGCAGTGAGAGTTTTACTTTTTGTCTTTTGTTACCTGAAGGACAGGCGGTCGCAGGCATAGGCTGCTGTCACTTTAAGACCGAATGCACGGATCTTACTGACACACATCCAGTTGTTTGCGTTCACTTAAGATGTCACTTATATATATATATATATATATAAAGATATATATATATATAAGATATATATAAAGATATATATATATATATAAGATATATATTAAGATTAAGATTAAGTCTAGGGGACACACAGATTTTTTTTCTCATTCTTTAGTTCACTTTGGCAACCCTGTGTTACAGTATGCATCTGAATTCATGAATTATCTCTCTCTCTCTCTCTCTTTTCTTCTTTTCCTTCAAACCCTATCACTCCATCTTTTCTTGCTCCTGCTTGTTCTTTCTTTTATCTCCTCTGCAGGACATGGTTCCTGTTATGGTGGATTATTGTCTCCTTCTACAGAGGACGTGAGTGTATAGACACCTTTTTTCTCACACACATACAGTACAAACACTTGTATAGATTGGTGTTATATGTGTGCACTTGGGACACAGTAGACTCTGAGCTTGTTTATTTTCTGGGAAGCATGAGTTTGCCAAACACGTCTGAAGCATTAATTAAATGTTCTGGTTTCAATACAACCTAAGCTTTGTAGACAACAACTGTGGCATGACATCAATTACCACTGAAATTCATTCCAGTAAAATAAATAAATAAATGAACTAAAAAGAGGCTCATATTCACTAAGGCCACATTTATTTGATCAAAAATACATTAAAATTTCAAATGACTGTTTTCTGTTTTAATATATAATAAAGTGTAATTAATTCCTGTGATGTCAAAGCTACTTTTAACTTTTGCTATAGTATATAGCTATAGTAACTTTTTTCAATATTATCAGTTTTAAATCAGTTTTTCTGCTATTTCCTGAAACCATATTTTTTGTGATTCTTTGATACATTTTGATAAATTCAAATGAACAGCATTTATATATTATATTATATTATATTATATTATTATTATTATATTATATTATATTATATTATATTATATTATATTATATTATATTATATTATATTATATTATATTATATTATATTATATTATATTATATTATATTATATTATTAACAGCATCTTATATTTATTTAAAATAGTTTTTTTTCTGTAATGTAAGTTTTTACTGTTCCTTTTTGAAACAACAAACAGTTGTTCTTCATTTCTTTTTTCTTTTCTTTTTCTTCTTTTAACTGATTTTTTTTTCCTCTGGTAAACAACAGACGCTGTAGACCTTAAATTGATTCCGGAATCTTTAACTTTCTGAAAAATATATATATTTTAATGTGTAGAATTCCTACTACAGGAAGTGATGTGAATGATTGTTACTGTGTTTCCTATGTTGTCTTCTACCTCTTCTGTTCTGTCACTGTCAGATATAATCTGCTTTGTGTGTGCGTGTGCGGGAGTGCTAATGAGAATCTGAAGAGGGTGTGTGGATGTATGTGCATGTATGTGCTTGTTTGTGTTTACTGATTAAAAGGTGGGAGAATATCTTAAGTCTTGTAACAATGTGTTGCATAGTGTGAAGGCATAGTTTGTTTGTCTTTTTGTTTACACTCACACATATATCCCAGCAGAGCAGAGCTTGTTAACTTGAGGAAGAAGTGTGATGAAGAGTAGATCTCAACTCAGTTGACTTGTTGCCTCGCTGCCTTTTCAGACAATTACTTTGCAGGTAGTGTTTGTGAAGGAAGGTGGCTCACAAAACTGATTTTGGCAGCTTGACTTCTGAGGCAGCGTAACGGTTTAATGATCTAATAGAGCAACAAAATAGAGCGATAACCAAGCGAATATTTAGTTGCTACAATATCAAAGGCAGTGAAGGATACGTCTATGCTGCCTTCAAATATCGATCAGATGAAGGTATCTCAGGAGACAGGAAGTGAAGCTAACATTGGATTCAGACTTGCCTTGATGTCTTCCTACCTTGAAATACATTTTTCAGCTTTTGGACACAGCTAGGGTGACCACCCGTCCTGCTTTGCGTTGTACCGCAAAGCATTTTCACCCCTTGTCCCGCACGTCACATATTGAGAAAATGTCCTGCATTTTCATCAGTCTATTGGTTTTTAATTCTCATATTAAGAAAACGTGCATGCGTTCTTTAGCCTTTTTAAGAAAGCATTTTATTTATTCTTTTTGTGGCGTAGTTCACCGTGCGTGCCCATGAAGAGGGGTGTGGGTAGTGGAGGAGAGAGAAGCATGAAGAGGGAAGTTAGCTAGAGGAGAGATGTCCTAGACTACGACAACGACTAATGCTAGATTTATATTCTCTTTAATTTTGATATGGCCGACACACGACCAAAGAGACGACGTTCAGATGAACAAATAGCAAAGAAGTGGGAAAAGGAGAAGGAACGCGCGAAGTCCCAAATTTACATCGGAAAAGCCTGTTTCAGGAAGCACAGAAGGGAGGGGGAGGGGACAGGATGAGGGAGGGTTGAGCTAGTCTCCGTTTTGTTTGACAATACTTCAAATGTCAACAAGAAGTGACATCACCCAACATCGCTTAGAGCACAATTGTTGCCTGCTGTGGTTGTTTTAATTCACATCCTTTCTAAAAATATGAATTTTTGGTTTAATATATTCTTAATATATTCATTCGATTCACATGACGTCACTGTAGCTTTGCGCCGCCATCTTTGCGACCGCGGCGGTCTCAGTAATGCAATATGTTGTGCAGTTGGCTGCAACAACAGCCGAAAGAGGAACCCTGAACTGGTATTTTATTCTATACCAAAAGAAGAGAGAAGAGAGAATAATTTATTTAAAAGACTTGAAGTCTCATGTTGGTTTGTGGTTAATTATATTTCCATCCTATACTCTCAGTGGCCGACATTATAGACAGATGTCGACAGATAATGTTTTGTCTTCATTTTATTGTTGGATCTGTTTAAATGCACTTTATCATGGTAAGTTAGTAAGATTTGGGGTTGTTTTGAATATAATTGTCTGACTGTCTGTTAGTTAATACCTACCTAAATCTAATAAATATTTTCTGAAGTTCATAAAGATATTGTCTTCGTCACATGCGCTTTAGATGTTATTTTGTGTAAGTAACGTTAACGTTAGCTCTGCAGACGATGCATAATCTCAGCCTTGAAATGCATATTAAAGGACTAGTTCTTCCAAAAATGATAATTCTGCCGTCATTTACTCACCTTCATGTGCAAATCCTGTATACTTTCCGTGGAAGACAAAGGGACATTTTTGAATATGTAGCCTAATGGAGACTCTTCTTGTCGATGTAATGAAAGTGAATGAGTAACATTAGCCTACTGGGGGCTGTCGCGCAAAAGACAAATAATAAATAAAAAAATGTAATAATAAAAGACAAAAAAAAAAAAAAAAACATCACAAAAGTATCATAAAAGTGATCTAATACGACTCGTCCGTTATATTAATATTCATATGATAGCTTTATGTGACGAACAAACTGCAATTTAAGTCTTTATATTATAATCACTGAGCTTACCTCTTGATAGCTTTTAATCGCAGCCGAATCATTCAAAAAGATTCTTTCATTTCGATATTTGTGTGTATTAAACCTTCTCTCTGTAATTGAACATCTGTTCTTTCGGACAGATATGGCAGTCTTTTATGATATTCGGCTGATGTCTCTGGCTGTGCTGATGGATGGATTAGATAGATTCATTCATGCCAGCCGAACAGCTGCAGATTCATAGATTCATTCATGACATCGCCTCGACTCTCATGAACGCGCGCTATGAAGCTCTATGACTTAAGTATTTCTATATCATGAAAGGCCAATTGGGGCAAGCCTGGGGCAGTTAATAATGGACTAAAGAAAACTGGGGGTAAAAAATAAGGGATCGGAGCCTAAAATAGAAATTTTCTCCAGGTATCTCTGTCTCTCTCTCTCATTCAAATGGGCAGTTTGGGCGGCCATACCGTGCGAGTCGGTCGCAAATATGGCGGCGTTCTATTTGTAGTGACGTAGGTGGCATCTGTGAATAAGACTGTCAATGATCTAATTTCATGTTGTTTTATATTTTATTTGTTCATTGTTTATTTTGTTGGATTTTTGTTGGACTTGGTCAGAACGGTTTCAAAAATAGTTATCTGCATGTTGCGCTTGTGCCATGGCAGATTCGCTATTTACATGACAGAATTTGTGGAGAGACCGAACGCATCTCCAGAGCGCAAACGGAACTGCTCGTGCGCGAGGTAAAAGTGTGCAAGCAGATCATCTACGGGACAAGCCGGATTACATCATATCTTTATGTACACAATAATAATCTTTTACATTGTAATCCTTTTATTTTAAATATTTGGCATGTTTGTGTGCTGCTGTGCGTCCCTGTGTGTTTAATAAGCAAAGTACGCGCGTTGTGGACCCGCCTATAGGCGCACATTACTAACGCGCTCATTAAATAACAAAAATTGACTTTAGACCAGGTTTCAGTTGGTCAATGTCGCTGTCTATTTCTGTTGCCTCAAAATAGCAACACGCCAACAATGCGCCCAGAACACACCTTGTTTTCAGACCAGCACGCCCATGGGCGCACAAATGGGCGCAAATGCATTTGCTATTTAAACAACATGGCGCAGGACGTGAAAATGATAAATGCGTCGGACTGAAACCAGCGTTGCGCTTGGCGCTGCATTGCACCGTGTGTAAGATAGGGCCCGTTATGTTACATTGTGATGTAATGGTGTTTTCTGGAAGGGACTAAAGAACAAATAACTTTTATCAGCTGAAAGGCAGAATACAAATGTTTTTATTAAGTTAGATAGACATTATATAACAGTTTCAGGTTATATTTTAGTGGTGGTACTTGATGTGATGGCATTGTAGTAATACTGCAGTACTTCGAGTAGTTCAGTGGTTCAGTGGTTTTTGATTTTACATTGGACATCAAGTGGTAAAACACTTCTTTCTTCCACACAAGAAAGAAACTCATACAGTTTTGGAACAAGATGAAGATGATTAAATCATGACAGAATTTCAATATTTGGCAGGTTTTTTTCCTGCATACTTAATGTTTTTTAAGAATGAGGGCAGTTACAGGACAGTTATTTTTGAGTCAGCTATTTGTTAAATACCAGTTGAAGTCCTGTGAGTTGTACTGTTGAAGATCATGCACTTCAGCGGTTCTCTGCCTTTTTGACTCATAGGCTCCCTGTTATGGCTCCCCACAATATTCAAAGGCCCCTCTCACAATATAGGCTAAAATATTTCCTGTCGAAACTTGAAACTTTTTTTACTTAACAGAACCTAAGAGTATTATATATTAAATTTATTAACTACAATTCATTTTGTGATTCTAGAAGTTTAAAGAACTGTATGTTCTTGGATAACAACAATAATTACAGATTGTATATTAAATTGTTGAGATCTGCTCTTCATTCCTCACTTCTTCCTCAAGTTAACAAGAGATTAGTATATTAAATACTTTTAAGTCACCCTCCGGCCCCTTTGGAAATTTGCTGATGCCCTCTGCCTAGACCCCCTGGTTGAGAATTTCAGAGCAAAATAGCAATAAACAAACAAATAAACAAAACAAACACCTTTTCAAAGAGGCTTTCCGATGCTCAGTGACCTTACCTTAAGCGATGTTACTTGAGGGTTTCTTTAGGTAGAGTGTCATAAACCCTTTTCAGGGAAATCAATTTTTCATTTGCTTTTTTGATATTTGCATATAAAACTGGGATACGGAAAGTTTTACAATGAAAAAAAAAAAAAAATCACCTTTAAAGGTCCACTGAAGTGCCTTGAAACGTGCAGCGTTTTTCAATGTGGTGACGTAATTTCCACTGAAACAGGAAGACAGGGCAGGACATAGAGCAGCTCCTCCCTTTTTTTAAGATGGCCAATAGCGCTTCGCTTATTTTACTGTTGTCCAGAGCTGTTGAGCTTGGCAGGCCGCATTAGACAGTTTATGACAGCCACAGTCTAATAGATTCCCCACTTCAGATTTAATATGAAACTGTTACTAAAGCAAAACAGTGATTGTAGTTTGTGTGAAAAAATATTTTGGTGCATGGATGGGACTCTTTCTTTTTGGTGCTGTTTCTATTGCCATGTCTGTTTAACCGTTTCTCCTCCTAATCTCCACCACATAATTTTAAAATACAGCATTTGTGCTGAATTCAAATGGGTCCAATACGTTTACTGGTCTGCGCATATGATCCGCTCTGTGTTATCGTGTCCCTGGACTGGAGAAGACTGTGCACGCTGCGGCGGTTCACGTGACACTAACGCGAAACCAGACTTTATTCGCCCCAATGGAAAGCATATTTACACTGTCTGAATCGTTCTCTAACCCCTATATAGTGCACTATGCGCCATTCAACTTACAGAAAATAGTAATAGTGTGACCAATTTCAGCCACAGCTTCAGCGTCTGTTTATAGTGTAGGTGGCGGGACACTTTAGATTCTAGAGAGCATTTGATTGGACAGAAAATCTGATGAGAAGCTAAAGCATAATGATGTCATCAACATCGTTGGTTCATATTGGTGGAAGTGAGAGTCTGTACTTTTTGAATGCTTATATCTTCTAAATGCAAATTTTGTCATTGTTTTGGAGCACACTACCTTATAGATAACAGTAAGGCTAACATATTCATACTAAAATCCAAAAATGGGGACTTAAATACAGTGGCCATTTTGGTAATCCATAGTTAATATTGAAAATACAAAGTTGAGTGTATCCCTGTATTGAAGGATGAACATATTCATAGACCATGGTATTTAGTATGTTGTATTTCAAGGAACTTTAAAGTATACCAGGAAATTACCATGGTCCTTATTCAAATAAACATGTTTTTGTTGGTGAATTGTTCTTGTTTGTTCTTTTAAATGCTCTGCATTTCTTGGTTGGATAAACGATCTGAATAAACATTAAAATGCACACACACTATTAGAAAATAATGATGAATGATAAACATCCTCAAATGAGAAAACTGCAACTTAAATAGAAGACTCTCTCTCTCTCTCTCTCTCTCTCTCTCTCTCTCTCTCTCTCTCTCTCTCTCTCTCTCTCTCTCTCTCTCTCTCTCTCTCTCTCTCTCTCTCTCTCTCTCTCTCTCTCTCTCTCTCTCTCTCTCTCTCTCTCTCTCTCTCTCTCTCTCTCTCTCTCTCTCTCTCTCTCTCTCTCTCAATCTTATTGTTTTCATTGCCTGTGGCTTGTGAAGACCTTGGAATAATACACACACAAGCACATGCATGCATGCACATACATAAACACACAAAGAAAAACTGGCATCACAATATCCTTGGGCCAAACTCTCAGACATCTCATTACTGCCCTGCACATCTCTTTCTCTCTCTCTTTTTCTTGTGCTGATTATCATCTCCATCTGCTCTCTCTCTAGAAGTGTGTCAGTGTTAGCCAGTGTCAGCAGATAACCTCATCTCCCCTCTGATCCAGGACCAGTGTCCTAAAGCTTTTCCCCAATGTATGTTAGTGGAGTGCAGCAACAGCAGTTTTCCCTCTACGTTGAAAGTCTCAACTCCAAATTCAATCCAGGTTTTCTATTTCTCACTTTCGCCTAACTCATTTGGTCAGTAGTTAATTATTGTTAACACTTTCCATGCCCATTTTTTATTTGCCAGTCAGCACCCGCTTTTTTTGTATCATGAAATGGCCCCTACAATATTTTGTTGTGTGAATATGTAGATAGTCAATGTCAAAAGAAAGAAAAACTAGTCAATGGCGGGGAAATCTTATCAAGGGCGGGGAAAGAATTGAGTTAAGCTCATTTGACAGCATTCGTGACAAAATGGTAATTAACACAAAGAATTTCGGCCCGTCCCTTCTTTTCAAAGATGGAGCTTATGGAGAAGTATTTGCTGTAGGAACTAAGGGTACGTTTACACATCATTGATGTACTAACACAACAAACTCACGCAGAGGCATACGCCTAGTTTCTAGTAGATGTGACAAATGAGAACAGTCTGAAGCTAGTCAGCCCAGCATACACTGATTTTCCATGAAGTCTGTCAACTCTGACTGCCCAAAAACTGTCGACTGACTCTGACTTACAGCAACTAGTTTCAGCTCCTCCTGACTGAAATTCTGGGCAAAAGTTGTTTAGTGTATTCTATTCTGCTGTAACGTTAATGTTCAGGCAAACATGTGACTCCATTCTACATTGCCCAAACCACCTGTTCCCAGATTAGCTGTGGTACAACCTTTAATACAACGCAGATGACAACCGTTCTTCAAATATATTTCTAACAATGAAATTAGATTGTGTAAAGAAGCTGTACAATTAGGGGAATGTTGTATTACTGCCATTGGTTGTGTTCTTTCAGTTCATCAGATGTTGTGGTAATGTCAGTCGAGCGGAAGACAATGACAATGCTCTGTGTTGTCTTTCTCATATTATCAGATCGTAATTTTCACAGGCCAATTCAATTTTAATTTTCACAGGCCAATTTCCCACCCTGTGTAATTTTGTTTCTTGCATTATCGGTGCCAGTAAAGGACATCAGCTGCCTTTATCAGACCTGCCTCACGCTCTCTCAACCTCTACTCCTCTCTGCCTCTCCTCTCTTATCATGATACACTCCTGTCATTCCTTGTTATTGTGTTGTACATGACCAGACACTCCATGGTAATCCATCTGAAAATGATATATAAGCAAATATAGGTGTAAGCAGCAGTTGGCGTTATCCATCAGGTATAGGAAATTTAAAGTTGAATAAAACTGATAGAGCTTGAGTATTTTGGGTGGTTAACTTTCATCTACTTCTGCTGTTCTCAGTCTTTTTGACCTCAAGGCCATCCATGTCCAACATTTTGAACAATGTATATTTAACTTGCAACTATACATTCTGTCCATCCAGTAATTACATTAAACTTCATTAGTCACACACCTTCATGCATGCAGAGTGTGTTGAATGTTTACCTTATAGTGTTAATGAAATTTACAGTGTCAATAGGAATCCAGTTAATGATGAAATTGGATTTTAACCTTAACCTTAACAACAATAGGTTGTGTTTGGCTCTTGCTTGCTTGGTGACATTTTTTTTTTTTTTTTTTTTATGTACCAAAATTTCAGTAGATTTTTATTAACACTTGGTTGCACTTTATTTTGTAGAGCTGTTAGGTGTCATCCTTCAGCTGCATGGTTTAGTCCCTCCCCGGCTTTCAAATATACTTACCTAAGGTTGTGTGCAGTGATATACAATGTGGATAGGTGAACAGGTCATTTATGTCATAGCTGTTTCTATACAAAGTGTTTTGTAATTTTATTTCTGAATGCAATTTTTTGTAAATGTAAACATTTTGTAAAGTAAATTAGAGTTTGTAAAAAAAAAATTAAATTAAAAGGACATGCTTGAAAAAAGAAATGTTGGCATAAGTAGTCTGGCATAATCTGTATTATAATTTATTTTAAATAATCAGAGTAGCGTGTAGTTTAGTTTTTAAATAATAATATTTTATTTAAATTTTTGAACTGTCGATATTTGCTAGAATCCATGATACCATGCATCTGAACAAGATGTCCAGGACCTCCAGCAAAAAAATAGACCCACAACATTAAAGATCCAGCAGTATATTAACCGTGGGCATGGGGTACTTTTTATCCCTTTTTGCACCAAACCCATCCTGTGGGTTTGCTGCCAAAAAGCTCTTCTTTTTTAGTTTCATCTGACCATAGAACCAGGTCCTGTTTGAAGTTCTAGTCGTGTCTGACTACTGAATATATGAATAATTGTGTCGAATGTGCTTTAGAGAAAACATTTATTTTTTTCTCTAAATGTAACCCCCCCCCATCCCCCCCCCACACACACTTTAAATACTATTACTTCAATGAATGGTTAGATTTTTGCGAATTTTTTGAATGAAAGAACAAAAGATAAAGAATGCAGATTTACAGCCATCTTTGATGATATTTACCAGGGGTGCCAATAATTATGTATGTCAAGGTCAATTTTGACCTATTTATGAAAAGACATGTCACTCATGTTCATGTCAGTCACATATGGAATATTTGTTGAAAATTTTAATTTTAATTTCCTCCTAAAAATGTATGAAACCAAACTGAATATAACTATTATATTTAAGAACTTGGCTTATATTCACATGTTAGATGTTGTTTTTAAACTAGATTTTTAAATATCTTCAGTTTTTATTATCTTGGACATAATTATTGTCATAGAGGGAAAGGTTATGCAAGGAAATGTCTCATTTACTGAATGTGCATGTTTGATGGTTTCTGCTTTTGTCCTCATATACACTGTTGACTCATGTTTGAGGTAGAGATGAGATTAATGGTGCTGTCTCTAGATGTGAAATATACTGACAGCTGTGACACTGTGTGTCAGTTGTTACAATGGGTTGATGCATTCCCTGATGTTGTCCTGTTTAAAGAGCCCTGCTGTTCACAGAATGCCAGAGTCTCTCAACATAATTGTGTGAATGTGTGTCTGTGTGTGTTGACATTGATGTGTGTGTGTATTTTGGGGCTTTCAAAGACCCGTCCCCTTCAGGGAAATGTGTTCTGTCATATTGGTACAAACTGTGAGATCCTGCAACTCTTGAGCAAAACACTGTATTATATAGTAGTATTATAGAAAGAATATATAAATATAAAAAATTATAGCCTAGTATTATAGAAAAAAATATATAAATATATAAAAATGATAGCCTAAGCATTCACTTATAAACACTCTCGAGCGCTATTCCAGCTTGTTCAGTTCCAGTTCAGTCACCGTTCGAGTGATTTGGATGTTAAAAAAAACACTCCGACAAAAACCTCCAGTTTTAAAAGAACGTACTCGGTTACTAACGTAACCTCGGTTCTCTCTAGAAGAGGGAACGAGTACTGCGTTTTATCAAAACGCTGCGGGAAAAGTCTCTTTTCACGATACACTGAAGCAAAAATTATCCTTTAATTTTCATATATGTAAAACGCGTTGCGGCAGCAGCAGACAGCTGAAGCAAGACGGCTTGTCCGCTCATTGGCTGCTCTGCGGCAACTGCATAAGCCTATCGAGCGCAGGCTGATGCAACATCAGACCAGTGAGCCACTTCCCGCCGAGACGGGCGTGGCTTACCTCTATAAAAGGAGCTCGAGAAGGCTGATTCACTTGATTTTGATCGCCGAAGCGAACCAGAGTGAACCAAACGCACGGCAAGGGAACGCAGTACTCGTTCCCTCTTCTAGAGAGAACCGAGGTTACGTTAGTAACCGAGTACGTTCTCTTACGAGAGTCCTCTCGTACTGCGTTTTATCAAAACGCTGCGGGAACCCCTTGCAAAACGCCGTGCGTGCTGGGATAAAAACACTGATCACCGGAAGCTATTTCAGGCATACAGTGCATAATCACCAGATAGACTCACACAGAGTTAGGGAATAAGGGGGAGCCTTAATTCCCTATATTGTAGCGTCCGCAGGCTTAACATGACCTCACAGGGAGAGTCTAAAGACAGGAGGGGTTTCCTCCGTCCTTATATAGACATGTCCACAGACGCGAATATGACATCACATAGCCAGGGTAGGGAGCCTGCACTAATGTGGGAAAACGTGGGTCTTACACAGTTCTGCCCAGTATAGTCGGTAGCGCATTGCGCCTGTAAACAGATTACACCAACAAAAGCTTAGCCTGTAAGGTGGGAACCTCTAGGTTATAAAACCTGATAAATGTAGACAGAGAGGCCCAGCCTGCCGCCGTACATATATCCTGTAAGGAAATCCCGCTGGACCAAGCCCACGAGGAGGCAACGCCTCTCGTAGAGTGCGCTCTGACTCCCAACGGGCATTGAATGCCCTTGGCAGTATAAGCCAGCCCTATGGCGTCAACTATCCATCTGGATAGACTCTGTTTCGAAACAGCCGTTCCTTTGGAACGTCCGCTGAACGAGACAAAGAGCTGCTCTGTCTGTCTGAAGGCAGCAGAGCGGGACATATAAGTTCTTAAAGCCCTAACAGGGCAAAGAAAACTCGAGTCCCCTTCCTCGCTCGACGCCGGCAGGGCAGCCAGGGAAATGACCTGAGCCCGAAAAGGCGTGTTGAGGGATTTCGGCACATAGCCGTGCTTAGGTTTGAGTATGACTTTAGAGTCATTAGGACCAAACTCCAAGCACGTCGGGCTCACGGAGAGCGCGTGCAGATTGCCTATGCGCTTCACTGAAGCGAGAGCCATCAAAAACACTGTTTTGAGAGACAAATGTTTGAGGCTGATTGATTGGATAGGCTCGAAAGGGGCACCTTTCATGGCCGCCAGGACCGTAGAAAGGTCCCACATAGGGACTGAAGGAGGTCTGGGTGGATTCAGTCTCCTAGCTCCCCTGAGGAAGCGGATGAACCGGAGAACGCTGAAATAGCCGCCACATACACTTTGAGCGTGGAAGGGGATCTGCCCTTATTCAACAGCTCTTGTAGAAAGGAGAGAACCTCCGCTACCTCACATTCGAGGGGTGAAAGGCTCCGAGCTGTACACCAGCCGGAGAAAACCGACCACTTTGAAGCGTAGAGCCGCCTGGTCGACGGCGCTCTAGCCTCCGTGATGGTATTCATGACTCCCTCTGCGAGACCAACGGGTATCCGTTAAGCGCCCACACATGAAGGGACCACAGTTCCGGGTGTGGGTGCCAGATCGAGCCCCTGGCCTGCGAGAGGAGATCTCTCCTCAACGGCACTGGCCATGGAGCGATGTCTGCTAACTGCATCAGAACTGGGAACCATGCCTGGTTCTTCCAGAACGGTGCTACAAGCAGCACTGGGCATTTTGTTTTCCTGACCCGTTCCAACACCTGTGGCAGGAGGGAGACGGGGGGAAAAGCGTATAGCGGGCAGCGCGGCCACCTTTGGGACAGCACGCTGTCGGTCTTTGAAAAGAATGCGGGGCAGTGAGCATTTTCGTGGGACGCGAATAGGTCCACCTCCGCTTTGCCAAATCTCTCCCACAACAGCCGGACTGTTTGTGGGTGTAGAGACCATTCGCCTGTAGGAACGTTGTTCCTGGACAGTCTGTCCGGGCCCACATTCAGAAGCCCGGGCACATGTACTGCTCTCAGCGAGCGTAAGTTGTGCTGAGCCCATAGTAGGAGGCGTTTCGCCAGCCTGTACAGGGATAAGGAATTCAGACCGCCCTGGCGATTTATGTAGGACACCACTGCCATGTTGTCCGAACGGACTATGACGTGTTGGTCCTTGATGTGGGGACAAAAACGCGTCAGCGTGTTGTGCACTGCCAGCATTTCTAGGCAGTTTATGTGTTGGAGCTTTTCTCGTTCCGACCATAGGCCGAAGAACGGTCTGCCCTCGAGCAGCGCTCCCCATCCCGAGGTGGATGCGTCCGTAGACACCATCCTCACCCTCGAGGAAGTCCCCAGGCTTACACCTGATTGGTACCAGTCGTTCGCCATCCAAGGCACCAGGGCTGTGACACAGTCCTGATCGACCTTGAGGCGTAAATGACCGGACACCCACGCTCTGCGCGGTACCCGCGCTTTCAACCAGAACTGCAGCGGGCGCATGCGGAGCAAGCCCAGCCGGAGAACTGACGATGCTGAGGCCATGAGACCCAGCATCCTTTGAAATTTCCTGAGCGGGGTGAAAGCGCCGCGGCGGAAAGACTTCGCCGCGCGCTGAATGTTCAGCACGCGCTGTGGCGACAGCCGCGCTGTCATAGACTGTGAGTCCAGAACTATACCCAGAAACGGAATCCTTTGGCTGGGGTTCAGTGAACTCTTCGCCCAATTGACCGTGATACCAAGATTCTCGAGGTGATCGAGTAAAATGGCTCTGTGCTCTATGAGCTGAGATCGTGATTGGGCTAGGATCAACCAGTCGTCCAAATAGTTCAGCACTCGCATGCCTCTGAATCTGAGAGGAGCGATCGCTGCGTCCATGCATTTCGTAAATGTACGAGGTGCCAGGGACAAGCTGAAAGGCAGGACTGTATACTGGTATGTCTGACCCTCGAAGGCGAATCTCAAGAATCGCCTGTGATGTGACGCTATCTGTATTTGAAAATACCCGTCCTTCAGATCTATCGACATGAACCAGTCTTCCCGGCGAATATGCGCGAGAATTTTGCTGGTTGTGAGCATTTTGAAACGGCGTTTCACTAACACTCTGTTCAGTCGTCTGAGATCCAGAATGGGTCTGATACCGCCGTCCTTTTTGGGGACTAGAAAGTATCTGCTGTATATCCCCTGTTCGCTTTGAGCGGGGAACAAGCTCTATCGCCCCTTTGCTTATCAGTTTCGATATTTCGGCGCGAAGTAGGTGTGCTACATTCAGCGGTACCGAAGTTTCGACGCGCGCTGTGAAGCGCGGAGGGCGTCGATGAAACTGTAGCGAGAAGCCTCTCTTTATAATGCCTAAGACCCAGTCCGAAACCCCTGGAAGCGCTGCCTATGCATCTGCATGGTTGGCTAAGGGCCGGATACAGAGCGCGCTCTGTTCGCCGTGCGACAGAGGTGCTACGGGGCTCACAAATGTAGGCGTTATGCCTGCGGCATTCGAGGCGGGGGGCGCGCTTAATACAGCGGGCGGAGCGCTCGCCCTCGACCTTACAACAGTGTTTGGCTGAGTGAGGGAGGGCTGCGCGAGTCCCGTGGGACTCATGTGTGCAAGTAGATGTGGGCTGGGAGCGGGCACATTTACTGCTTGGGGCGCGCTGCCTGTGTAAGCAGCGCGCACGCTCACAGGTCTCGTTTTTACAGAGAGCCTGTGATCTGATAGACATAGTGTTCGTGGGCACTGAGTAGTGGGCACTTTTACTATGTGGGGAGCGCAATCGACCTGAGTCGATTTTATCTGCACGAGCCCTGAGTGCAGGGCTGTGCTTGTGTGTAGGGATGGGCACTGAGGAGTGGGCATCGACACTACATTTATAGCACCTGGCCGGGACACCAGAAATCACACTCTTTTCGGGATATATCTGGGTAGCCGTAAAAACGACTTTTGAGTGCAGGCAAGCGGGCACTTGTACAGGCTTGCGCTTTGCAGAAAACGCTGGAACAGCCGCGAAACTTGGGGCTGAAACAGCGAGGCGCTTGGGTGGGAGGCCGGCCGCAACGGGACTCACACACCTGCGCTTTCCTAGGCGGGCTAGGACTTCTTCGGGGCCTCTGGTTTCACCGCAATCCTCGGTCGCGGCGCGCGCGCGGGGCGCCGGGCGCTCGATCAAGAGCGGGGTCTCGAGCTGCGCTGTTGTGGCTGCTGCGAAGAGGAGGCCGAAGGCGGGGGCTGAGGCTGTGAGGTTCGCGGGGTCCGTTTATCATGACTCGTCGCGGAACCAGAGCGCTTCGGTAGGAAGTGCTTGAAGGCTTGGGACGCTTTCTGGGCTTCAGTAAATCTCTCTACGAACTCGGAGAGAGAAGAACCAAAGAGGCCAGCGGGAGACAGCGGGGCGTCGAGAAACGCGGTGCGCTCGGAATCGGCCATCTCCGTGAGCGTCAGCCATAAGTGCCTCTCAGCGACAGTGGCGGAAGCCATACAGCGTCCCATGGCTTGTGCGGCAGTTTTGGTGGCTCGGAGCGTGAGGTCCAAAGCACTCCTCAAATCCGCAATACAGACAGCATCAGGCCCAATCTCGTCCCATTTACGGAGGAGATCACCCTGGAAAATCTGTAATGTAGCCATGGTGTGTAGCGCTGACGCGGCTTGCCCAGCGGCGGAGAATATTCGCGCGAGTAGCGTCGACGTCATGCGGCAGGCTTTTGAAGGCAACACCGGTTTAGTCCGCCGTCCAGCAGAGGGCGGGCACAGATGGGTCGCTATAGCCTGTTCCACCGGCGGCATAGAGAGGTAGCCTCGGTCATTCGCCTTGTCCAGTGAGGAGAATGCAGGCGACACAGATGAGCACGTTCGCGCAGAGTAGGGCGCGTTCCAGGTCTTCGCAACTTCTTCATGTAACTCAGGAAGAAAAGGAGCGGGCTTAGATTCCGGAGAAGTGCGCTCACCAGGGAGGAAGCTACCATCAAGCCGGGTGCGAGAGGGGGGCTCCGGTGCAGACCACTCGAGAAGCGAGTACTCGCATGAGCTCCGTCTCAATGCTGGCTCTCTTTGAGGGCTTTCGGGCAGGAGGCGCGAGATCCTCAGAGCTCGCCCAATCCTCGCTGCCTGAAGCCAGGAGAGAACAGGAATCCTTTTCCCCCGACGCGGCCTCTGAAACAACTTCCTCTGATGAAGCGGCGGCAGACTGCGGGCGCTGAGCATCAGGAAGTGAATCCGGCGAGGCCGGTGAAGCTGGCGGGCGAACCGGCGAGCTTGGTCGGGCTGGAGAGGGTTCCGGGACCCGCTGCGAGCGACGCTTCTTACGGCGCGGCATCGCGGCAGAGAATGCAGGCTTAGAAAAGGATGCCAGGCGGGTCCTCAGAGCCACCATAGGCAAAAGCTCGCAGTGAGGGCAGCCGCCGTCAGCGAGCGCGAGCGCTGCATGGTCCTCGCCGGAGGCAGGAAACACAGATGACGTGGTCGTCTCCCTCGGCGAGTGGGGCTCTGCACGAGCCGCAGGATTTAGGCATCTTTAGAAAAACGCCGCTCTTTTAGGGGGTGAGTGCTACGAGAACACTACACACACACACAAAACAGAGCAACAGTAAAGGATATGGGCGTCGGAAAGCGCAGCAGGTACGGCTGTAGAAGGCGGCGTTGGCCAGCGGCTTCGAGGGCTCGTCCCGCTGAAGTGCTTGCTTCAAACGACGCTGCTTCCGTGATCCAGCGATGCATGCGCTTCGCTGAAGAGATTAAAATCAAGTGAATCAGCCTTCTCGAGCTCCTTTTATAGAGGTAAGCCACGCCCGTCTCGGCGGGAAGTGGCGAGGAGGGCGCGAAGCGCCCTCATTGGTCTGATGTTGCATCAGCCTGCGCTCGATAGGCTTATGCAGTTGCCGCAGAGCAGCCAATGAGCGGACAAGCCGTCTTGCTTCAGCTGTCTGCTGCTGCCGCAACGCGTTTTACATATATGAAAATTAAAGGATAATTTTTGCTTCAGTGTATCGTGAAAAGAGACTTTTCCCGCAGCGTTTTGATAAAACGCAGTACGAGAGGACTCTCGTAAGAGAACTGCGTTTCTCGCTGCATCCAGTTTTAAAGTTCTCTCTTAAGGGATTTGAAATGTGTGCAGCGAATATGAACAAGTTTGTTTCCTATATTCACTGTGAAACACCCGTTCAGCGCCATTTGTGGTATTTCTTCAAAAGCTCTAGCCAACAAAGCATTGCATACTACAGTACAAAACCGTAATATAATCGTAGATAAGTGTTGAAAATGGGCTGTAAATTAACAGTTGCTTACGATGCAAATGATTGGCCAGAATGCTTTGTTTTCTACAGTATGTTACTGTTTTAATAGAAAACGTTGTTACTGTCAGAACATTTTTTACAGCATTTTTTTACAGATCTGTCAAAGGAAATCATCACGTGCTGTCTTAAATAGTTAAGAGAAGCGTCTTCTCATAAGATAAGGACATGCAGTCTTATAAATAATTATGAGACACCGATTAGTCATCAGTTTGAAGATGTTGCAGAAGTTGCAAGAAAACACCACATCCTGCTGACACACATATTTTAAATTTGTAAATAGTTCAAAAAGGCTTAAAATTAACTAGTTTTATCCTACAATTAAAACAGGTGCTAGCGTGCAACACACAAACAATCTCATAAAATGTAGTTTAGTGCTTCATGACCCTTTAATTCTCAACCTCGTAATCATGCCCCAGGTAATTGAGTCTCCAACTGTTGTCCTTGGCACTCTGTTCTCTCTCTTTGTTTTTATTTTACATAAATTTTTTGACATTCACTCTGTTGGGCTCCTTCTCTTTCTATGTGAAAGAAATGGGTTGAGGAAAAGAATGACATGAATAATAATGTTGGCTTTGATTTCCACAATGCTATCAATCCTGTTTTCCACAAACCAGCAGAACACGCCCACACCCACAAAGACACAAACCCAGGGTTAAATCTAGTTTGGTGATTAGGAGTAATAGCATTTATCCTGTTTTCTTCTCAATACCTCACTGTAACTGGGTGGGCCAAGTGTCTAATCACCATAGGCATCAGTAGCCATGCACAGAATTGCGTCATTTCAGATAAATTTCATTCAGCTTCAGAATTATATGCACTCTAAATATGGGCTGATACCGTGCACATGTAAAGGCACTTTCATCAGAATGCAAAAATAATTGAAGCGTCTTGTATCGAATCAAAACAGAACTCAATTTGTCCTGTGTTTTTCGTACGTCAATGTTTTTTTTTTTTCTAGTGATGGAGCATAGGGCTCAGAACGGAAAGTGTTGGGGAAGGGGGATGGAGGAATGCTGTGCCTTATTTTGTCACATTGAAAGTGGCAATCCCAATTACATGATCTGTAATTGACGTGTTTCTTATTTTGGCATCACAAGGAATTTTTGTCTAAAACTAGTCTGATTAAAAGGTTTCCGTAGCGTTTGTTCTTATTTAACAGATTATTCGACATAGAAATCTCTTTTAGACATATAGAAATTTCTTGTGGATCAAGCTGTCAAGTCTGTTCTGCGTTTGAGTTTTGTTTAGTTGTGATCTTGTTTGATTTGCACTGTTTCCAGTTCAGTTTCCTGTTGTCTTAGGGTATGTTTGTCCTTGGTAAAAAATAATCAGTTTTCTTATTAAATTAAAATTTCCATTTCATTTGTGTTTTCCTTTTTTTTTTTTTTTTTTTTTAGCATCCTCTGATGAAATGAATCCTTGATTTGCACCTAATGGAACTTATACCAAAATAGTTGAAGTAGTTTTATTATAAAACCAAGGAACTCATCGTAGAAACTGTGCAAAATGTTGATTCATCGGTAGAGCCGGTCCTTCAAAGGAAGCTGTTATTAATTTAGCAGTCGTCTCCTCTCTCAACCTCACACAAGCCTGGAAGTGAAGCAAAAAAAAAAAAAAAAAAAAAAAAAAACAGTTATAATGTTACAAAAGATTTTGGTTTCAAATAAATGCTGTTTTTTTGAACTTTGTGTTCATCAAAGAATTCTACAAAAATTAATAGTCACAGATTCCACTAAAATATAAAGCAGCATAACTGTTTTGAATAAAGATAATAATCAGAATGTTTTTTGAGCATCAAACTATCATATCAGAATGATTTCTGAAGGATCATGTGACACTGAAGACAGAGTAATGATGCTGAAAATTCAGCTTTGATCACAGGAATAAATTACACTTTACAATTTATTACGAGTTATTTTAAAAGATAATAATATTTCACAATATTACTGTCTTTACTGTATTTGTCATCAAATAAATGCAGCCTTGGTGAGCTTTTTAAAAATCCCATCCCCAAACTTTTGAATGACAGCTGATAACATCATATATTTTCCAACATCTTTAACTAAAGACCAATTTCTCAGCAACAAAATATTTTAAATCTGAGCATTACTATAAAAATGCACATTCAACAAAAAAAAAAACCATGCATGACAATTATAAGTGTAAAATTTCCATTTTTACTTCCAGGTTTTCATTCATTTACTCACTCATGTCATTCCAACCTCTTATTTTTTTTCTTCCTTGACACACAAAACGAGGTTGAATCTTCAAGTCTGCAAGACTTCATAAATCAAATTCACGACTGTACAATAAAAAAAAATCATGCCATGGATGAATCAAAGCAGGTTTGAGATCATTGATTCCTCCATGTCAATGACAGAAAATGACAAATGACGAAACCAATTAGCTGTATTGACAACTTTTAAGATACTTTTTTGTTCTTTTTGGATCTTGACAGTATGAATAACCATCAAATAATAAGTTAATAAAAAAGTCTGGAATGAGGCAAGAGTGTGTAAATGAGGACCGAATTGTCATTTTTGGAAGAACTATCCCTTTAAGTTAGATCCGTTAGAAGTTCACCCCTCTGTTGATGGGCAGTCTGTCGGTAGACATGAGTTGGTGACCCGGTTCCTTAAGGGAGCCAGGACCGCCTTCTGTGCCACCGTGGGATTTAGCCTTGGTCTTGGAGGCTTTGTCACGACTGCCCTTCGAGCCCTTGGCTTCGATTGCCATTAAAGAGGTATCGATAAAAACGGCTCTGCTTCTCACTCTTGCTTCGGCAAAGCGGGTTGGGGATCTACAGGCTTTCTCTGTAAGTGAAGATTGTATTCGCTTTTGACCGGGAAACTGTAATGTGACTCTCAGACCGAGACCGGGTTATGTCCCAAAGTCGCTCAATACCCCGTTCAGAGCGCAGATTGTTTCTCTGCCTACCCTGTCCGCTGAGCCATGTACTTCTCAGGGTTCAGATGCTCAGGGTGCTGTTTGCCCAGTCAGAACGCTCCGGGAATATATATTTCGCTCGGCCGCTTTTCGACAATCGGACCAGCTCTTTGTGTGCTTCGGTGGGTGTAACAAGGGACGGGGGGTCTCTAAACAGAGGCTTGCTCACTGGATTGTGGACGCTATTTTTTTGGTTTATGATCACCTTGGGCAGGAATGCCCCCTTAACATCAAGGCCCATTCGACCAGAGCGATCGCCTCCTCGTGGGCCTGGACTAAGGGTACGTCTATTCAAGATTTATGTCTTGTGGCTGGCTGGTCTTCTCAGAACACGTTTGCCAGGTTTTACAAGTTGGATATACCCTCTGTAGCGTCTCGAGTGCTTTCGGTGAGTGATTGCATTGCATAGCATTTAGGGAGCTGCTCTGCGCTTTGCTCATGAGTTGTTCTATGTGCTATTTGTTTATGTTTTTAACTGTGTCACCGCTATGCGTTGGCCTTCTCTTACTGTTGTTGCCCTGTTGCTCTAAAACAGTGCTAACTTCCCCCGGTTATACTGCTCGGGATATGCTATTTCGTGCAGTGTTTTGTGAGCTTGTGATTGGTCCTTTTCGACCTACCAGAGGTTAGAGATTCGCTATTGGCCAATCTCGGCCTATCAGATGCTCGCATACTGGGGGGGCGGTGTTGTTTTGGGTTCTGTTGTCAGTGGTTTGTTATGCTGCCACGGCGGGATTCTATACAGTTCCATATACGACATCCGTAATGTCGAAGTTCCGTAGCCTTGATAGGGAACGTCTCTGGTTACTTTCGTAACCTCGGTTCCCTGAAAGGCAAGGAACGAGACATTACACTCGCCGCCGTGTTCGCTTTGATTCAAGCGTTCGTTCGATTCTGAAGGGAATTGACGCTGCACTTGCATTATTACTGCAACGGTGTTTCAGTATTTGCATAATTTGCGTCAATTGGCCAGCCCTGCTGGTGTTAGCCTATAAGATTTCAGCGGAAGTGAAGGAGGAGAGGAGTTCCCATATACGACATCCGTAATGTCTCGTTCCTTGCCTTTCAGGGAACCGAGGTTACGAAAGTAACCGGAGACGTTACCTGCAGGACAGCACTTTAAATAGCATCATGCACTTTCTTTCCAGCTTGACTGTTACAGTATGCACAACTGCACTTTATTATCCTAGTTATGTGTAGTGGGGTTTGAGTCTTTTGTCCTGTTGCTGTGTATGTGTGGGGGTGTGGTAGGGTGGGGGTGGTTGGGGTGAGGGAAATTTTGTTGTATATTTTGTTTTGTATTCTGTCTTGTCAAACTGTCTTATTGTCTTATGTATAAATGTATCAGGCGTACTGTATGGTGCAGAACAATTTTCCGAAAGGATAAATAAATCTCTATCTATCTATCTATCTATCTATCTATCTATCTATCTATCTATCTATCTATCTATCTATCTATCTATCTATCTATCTATCTATCTATCTATCTATCTATCTATCTATCTATCTATCTATCTATCTATCTATCTATCTATCTATCTATCTATCTATCTATCTATCTATCTATCTATCTATCTATCTATCTATCTATCTATTTAAAACAAGCTGATTTATGTTGTTCGGTTAGTGTCGGTTTCAGTGAATATGATCAAAAAAATCTTGCCAACGGCAGCTTTAACCCCAGTGTGACAGAATCTCAGTTGGATTTTTCTTCTGAATGAGGTGTTCACAGTTTTGAGCTATAAATCGGATCATTAAAATATTATAAGGCCGCATATAAACGTGTAAACAATACATGGACTCTCATTTGTTGTGTTCTTTAATGATCTGCGTGACTTTGCAAAGTTGTGGATCAAATAAATTTCGCTGCTTACTAGGGAATAAGATTTGAGTTCTGAAAGTTATTTAGTAAGCAAAGTAAATTAAGGCAAAGCTAAATGTGACCTTTATTATAATGTGATAAGTTTGATTGATCATGATCAAGATTGCTTATATTCTGTAATTGTTTTAATAACTTAACAACAAATAAGTTTGATAAATTGCAGTTTAGAACTATTTAATGTTTAAAATGGGTTTCAAATATAATGTTAGTTCACTGTATTCACACAGCATTGTTGTGTTTGTATCAGTTGGTATCAGAAGATTCCATTAAAGAAAAATATAATATATGTTTAAAATACTTACTTTATGTTGATACTATAATTTCATGTGTAAATATTTTTTTATAATTTTTTATAAAATTGGGGACCTCTTAATTTTCACAATATAGGTGTATTACAGGCTTTAGCTGATCCATGAGCTACACAAGTTTTACACTCCCACTACCTATCATATTGTCTCCACAGAGACTTTAACCCCTGTGATCACTTCCTGTTTTCTGGTAGAGAGTTCTGTTCCTCGCTCACTTTTCAGGTGCTTCTGACACTGTCGCCTCAGTAACTGATAAGCCCTTATCACAGTAGGTTTGTTTTTAAATGCATTTCCAGTTAATCAGTTGAATACTTTAAATTTCAGAATTTAAATCTGTCACTAATGAATTATACTGAAGGATGCATATAGTTTGTAGCTGTAGTTTATATGCTCATTTTAAGGCTTTGTACACTGTGTTCAGTGTTTGTACTTTGATCAAGGAGTTCTTCTATAGCATGTGACAGACCTCTGCACCAGAGAGACCAGTTGCCTATAATATTTGCCTATTGCCAGTGAAATTATGCCTTGCATGATCATTATAAACAGATCATATTTGGTATTAGGTTGATGACAACCTTGTATGATTTTCACATTTCTTTGCATTTATAGCTTTAGGTCATGTGCCTTCCATTGTGTTTTGTACTTAAAGGCAGGGTAGGGGATGTTTTTCATAAACAGTTTTTTTTTTTCATAAACAATTCTGGTTGAAACTCTTCACATCCTGATAGCAATCAATAACAGAAGTACATATCTCTTCTGTGGAAGTCTCAGGACCAAAAAATGGTTGTCCAATCATTGCATTCGGACCGAATAGGATGTCCTACCTGCCTGTCAACATGTATTTCCCATACATCCGTGCACCCTGAATCACAACAATACAACCTTTAATTGCAACCCAAAATCTTTGAAAATCTGAAAGTTTATAGCAAAATATTCTAATGTATTCAAGTATATAATTTAGGGCCATAACAACTAATTGATAACGAAAATAATAATGAGCTGTGCTCTAAAAACATAAGCCAGTCACTTTACTTTACAGTAGTGAATAACACATTTCTCTGGACAAAATGCATCTGAAAAATTGTGGAGCAATGTGGAAAGTGCATGACCCGAATTGTCCTAAACATGACAATGCTTAATAGCTTAAAACAAACCCTTAAGGCCTGTTCACAGCAAGATCAATAACTATAAAGATAACTATATTAGCATTCATACAAGCGGACGATATCTTTCTGTTTATTCTAAGCGCGTGCTTGTTTGTCACTTTAAAGCTGCAGTCCGTAGCTTTTTTGGGTTAAAAATTATCCAAAATATTTTTTTTGAGCAAGTACATAACCAGCCAGTGTTCAAAACTATCTGCTTGCCGTAGCTCGATTCAAAATGGTAAACTTGTAATAATGTTTTTTAATTCCAGTGGTACTGGTGGATTTCCGCGGGAAATTCGAGCATGTCTTTGCGTCATTACGTCACATCTGTACACATAAAGAAGGTGTCTCGGCTAGTAGGCTATATTGCGTGTGAGCAGCCCGTTCTCATCCCAAGGCGTCATATACTGACGCTTTTGACATTTCCTCTATATCCAAAGCACATGGCACTCTTTAGCGTCAATATGAGACGCAGATAGATATGGGCTAGAAGGCGCCTCCTAGCGGTCTAACCTTAACCCTACCCCAGACCTAAACCTACCCATAACCGAACAAAGCTCTGTGCGTGTCATATTGACGCTAAAGGGTGCCATGTGCGTTCGATGTAGACGAAATGTCAAAAGCGTCAGTATATGACGCCCTAGGATGAGAATGCGTTGGTGTGAGGGTGTTGGAGGTGGAGTGACAACTGGAGATTCACCCGTTGTAAAACGCGAAAGACTTCGGACTTGGGAGAAAAAAAGAGACTGCAACCGGGCCCATGCGAAAACAAGGACAAATATCGGGAGGGCATTAAATGTAGTCACGCAATGCTGATGTTGTTAACTTTAACAATTTGAGAACAAAGTATAATTTGCACGGTTTGATGTGATATGATAAGCGATCGTTAGAGGTAATCGGCGCGATTTACTGCAATGCTATTTTCCCCTTAGTTGGTCAGAACAAAAGTGGATGTTACTTACTTGTTCAGACGACATTTTCCGGTGAAAATTCTTATGTTGGTCATACTTCCAAATAGTAGAATCTGTAATTCCGAATGACAGTATCCACACCACCAGCGCGGTGATTGACAGCCGTACATTCTCCTCAAAACATTGTGTTCATCCGTGCTTTGCCGTGCTGAGGTAGCCTGGCAAGCCAGACCTACATCAAGATGTTAGGTCTGGCAACTCACCATAGACACGGCTTAATACGCGGGGCGGGATAAACGGCTGTCTTTAAAATTCCCTCTGCACGCAATAGGATAGCGCTTCAACCAACCAGAGCATTTTCCCAACAGCGGAGCTGGCATTAGTTGATAGATTCAGCTTTTGAATCTGACCGGCAAAACTACTAACATATCTTCCTTTTTTAAGAATGACTTAAGTGCCGTTCTTTGCTCTTTTCTCAAATAAAAACTTAACTCCAAGTCCTCCAGAGTCGCGGCCAAAGCCGATTCGAAAGACTGTTCGCCAGCAGCAGCAACTCTTCTTTGTTTTCAAGTAGCAGGGAACCGTCGCAACTCTGTCGTCATTATGTTAAGCCCGCCCCACCTACTCTATACACCTTATGTGCCAGAGAAACGAGGGCGCCGCCATCTTTAGAATATTGTCTTTTAACTTTAGTTTTTGCGGTCGCTCTGTATATTTCTATGGCATTACTGTCCAGGAGTAATTAGCTTTTGAAGTGGATTTACTTAATGTAAAGTTAACTAAAGTTATCATGAGGATTGTAATGTTTAAAGCAGATGACTAAACAAATGTCAGTCGACCGGGAAGATTTTAAAACGAGCCGTTCATTAATAAACACGCAGAATCGCTGTGAAAATACAGACCGGAAGTCAAAAGACAATGAGCACAGCGCTGAAAAGGGGCGGAGCTACATAAGGTATATACACGATGTGATTGGCCTGACTCAATTTAGGTTTTTACAGCTCCGAAAGTCAACGGAGAGTTGCTAGACTACCCTGGCTGCAAAATAATTTTTGCTGCCGCTAGGGTGCGTCTAGATTTCTAGGCTAGTGCTGAGGCACAACGCACTTAAAGTTGATAATTCCACGAATAACTGCAATTGCAGATTTCAAACAGAGATGGCGACAAAGAGGAAAAACTGTGGACTGCAGCTTTAAATGCTCGTGCTCGTGCAGCAGGAAGGATTCTGATTGGCTGTCAATGTTTTCATCTTTCATCAGTTGAAAAAAAAATGTGCATCTATTTTTGCTGTTCTGCATGCGCTAAAGCATATACACTGAACAAAATTATAAACACAACACTTTTATTTTTGCCCACATTTTTCATGAGCTGAACTCAAAGATCAAAGACTTTTTCTATGTACACAAAAGGCCTATTTCTCTCAAATATTGTTCACAAATCTGTCTAAATCTGTGTTAGTGAGCACTTCTCCATAGAATATAAGTGTAATATATTGTACATTTTACTATGTTAAGTATGCTTGATGTGGAATATACAGTAGGCTTGAAATGCTACATTAACATACATAATAAAGTTTTTATGATCAGTAACTGCAAAGGGAATGGGGTGTAAACATAATATAATAGCTATTTTTAGAATATCATCTCACTGGTGAGAGAGGTTTAGTGTTCAAAACCTGTTGATGCTCGTGATGGAGTGGTATCAAAACAATCATTGAGCAATCTTTTGATCTACTGAAGCAATCTTCACCTTCATACAGGACACTCAACACATTTATATATTCTGATGATTAATTGTATGATTTTACATGTACTATAAGATTCTGCGTTTATTTTCTACTTTTGTGTATTCTGCTTTTTTTCTGCTTTTTGGTTTTATAAACAAGTCTTGCTTTTTAAGCACATTACTTCAATTCCCAATGATCTCATTCTTAAAAAACGATCTCATTTCTGCTCAGGGACCTACTGTTTAACCAAATCTACCCTCGGTTGGTGGAAAACTCAGTGGCCAGGGGTGTGTTTCTGGAGAGTCTGGAGCCCTACATTCTGAGCGAGCGGATTGGCTGTCTGACTGCACCTGTCATGAGAGACCTCCTCAGCTACTTCCAGGAGAACGGCATGATGGATAGTGTGGAGGGATGCCTGGTCCACATGGACATCACCAACCTGGACATACAACAGGTGTGTATGTGTGTATTTTTCATAGCTGCAGCACTTTATCATCTGTATTACTTTAGTCAACATAAGTCCACCTAAAAACATGGATGCTTGTAGGTGGTGCAGATGTGCTGGGATAACCAGCTGTATGACGCCATGATCTACGTCTTCAACAGTGGCATGAATGACTACATCAGCCCCATGGAGGTATGATTGTTTGTGTTCAATGTGCTTTGTGCTAAAAGGTGTTTTAAGGCTGGAATACACTACACAACTTTTAAAATCTGAACAGATTTTAAAACACTAGGCATTGTACACTTACCAAATTTGTAAATGGTTATTGAGTAGAATTGGGCATCATCATGGCACTCTGAATGCAACACTCATTCAGAAACAAGCACCTCATATCAGCATGACAAATTAGTATGGCTAACCTTTTAAGCAAAGTGGCTGATACAGTATGTCACTACGATGTCTTCTAAAACAGCTCAAAATATCAAACATGTTTGATATCCTCCAACTGGATGGAATCATAGTCTGAAGCTAAAAATAATAAGAATCTGAGGGCATCAAACACTGATTTTCTGTGAAATCTGTCTACCAACTGCAATGGCCAAAATCTGCAGACTGGCTCTGACTTACGGCAACTAGCATGAAATGTCTAATGTCATGCATTCCAGGTATTTTTTTTTTTTTTTATATATATCTTTTTTATTCACACTCTGATGGTCTAATTGCCACACAAAGCAGAAACCTCATAAGGCCTTGGGGACACCTCAAGGGTGTGTGTGCACATTTCTGATGTGTACATGTGAGTTTTTGCCCATAGAGTGTGGGTTTTTTTGTGTGTGTTTCTAACCATTAGGCTAGAAAAGAAGATGAAAGGCGTGTTGTCAGAGGAATCTTCTGAACCCTAGATGAAAGGCGACCGAGAAAGGGATTCATTTGTTTCATGGCCAAAATGTCACACACATACACACTGACCAAACACTTGTGTGTGTTATGCTGGATTATGTGACCATGTCTTGGAGAATAGACTACAGTGTTGTATACATTTTTATATTCAACACGATATGAGAAACACTTTCTCAGCAGGCTGCATTATGTTGTGAAAAAAAAAACAAAAAAAACATTGTTTTAAAGAGGTCATAAACTGAGAAATCTATTAATATCATCATACTATAAGAATATTCTGTAAGTTTCAGAGCTGAAAACTTCCTTATTAGTCCAAAAACAGCTTTTATTGTAACCAAACCCAGCGAAAGACTCGTTGTGGAATGTGCCTATGTATTAGATAGGTTAAAGACCGCCTCTGCAGAAGAAAATCAACGACCACTTCATCATTGCAACTTTGGCCACGCCACTGGCGTGTTAGTGAGATGAGGAGGAGAGAGTGATACAGGATCATTTTAGTAGGCCTACTAAAAATAACATTACCTTCCAAAGGATCCTAATGCTTGGAATGTGGTTATTTATTTTGAACAATATGAATAGCTCAGTTCATTTCATTGTGGATTCACGCAGGCTTTGCCAACTGGCTTTTAAGATCTGGACTCGACAGTAATGCCACAACATAAGTAAAAATCAACTAGGAATAGGGCCGGGTGGGGTGCTCTGTGGAGGGCCTGAAGAGGCCCTGCACGGGCGCGCCCCACCTCTTTTTAATGCATCTCATATTAGAGGGGGCACACAATCAATCCATACTGTAGGTAGAGTGAGGGCGGTGCCTGAGGGGAGACCTGAATAAGTTCTCCCCCCTGCTCTGCACCTCTTTTAATGCACTTAGACATTGGAAGGTACATATACCATAGGGATAGTGGGGTGTAGATGAGCTGGCCCGTCAGAGGGAGTGGGGTGGTTCTGGCATCAGGTGTTTATATTATATTATATTATATTATATTATATTATATTATATTATATTATATTATATTATATTATATTATATTATATTATATTAATGTTTTATATTTGCAATCACAAGCTCTGTTTATAATTTCAGTGATCTCAAATAGTCTTTGTATACTGTACGTTTTATGTTTTTTACACTTAACTGGTTTTTGTTAATATTTGCAAAAAAAAGTTTTTGTTAATTGTTAATATTTGTTAATATTTTTATATATTTTGTTAATATTTGGAAAAACTTAATAATAAAATAAAATAAAATAAATTATTTTTCTTTTCTTTTTCCTGCTTTCCAGAAACTCTTTCAGGCAATTGGTCCTCATCTGCAAGAAGGAAAGCCTCTCACAGGTAGAACAGAGAACTGAACTACTCCTGCAAACATACAAAACACATCCCACATACATCAAGACACCTGCTAAACTAGGGTGACAAGATGTCCCCATTTTTTATGGCTGGAGCTATCCCAGAAAATGTCCGTTTTTTTTTTTTTACTGTGCATTGAAAAAGTGATTTTGTTTGATTTGGTAGAGTAGTTGGATTAGGTATCATTAACTAACAATTAACAATTTTTTAAAGCATTTGTTAGTTTAGGTTAATGTTAATTTATAAATATAGTAATGATCGTTGAAGTGCTGAACTATTAGTAAAAATAAAACCAAAACCGCCATATGGCTTGTGATTATCAAATCACAAAGGCTGAGATTTAATTAAATAAATATAAGCACTGTGTGTTCCAGAGTGAAGCTTGGCAATGTGTTCTTGCACGATATGATTTTGCACAGTGTGTACAGCGTCTCAGTTCACAGTAAATGCTGCTCCACACAAACTCCATCTCTGAGTTTGGGTTGCATTAACATGCATTTAAGAACAGCAAATGTTGGCAACATGTGCCAACCATCTTGCATAAATATGCAAAAGCAGACGACATAAATTCCCTGTGAAATCTGACCCGACAGCTCAAAATTTAAATCTTACCATAGTGAATTGAAATAAGGCAAGACGATGTGAATGCTGTTTGTTTGTTTGTTTGTTTATTTATTTACTTACTTGCACAATAATTGAATTAGTTAATTTAAGCAAAAACATTTGTATTTGTATTTTTATTTTTATTTATACATTAATTTTATATAAATATTTATGTAACATTAACCAAGATTAATAAATGCTGTAAAAGTGACACGTACTATGGTCAAAATGTACAAAATCTGCCAAGAACACTAATGTTAATAGATGATTAAAAGTGTAATAACAGTGTAATAACAAAGTAATATATATATATTTCTGAAATCTGGTCAGCTAATGCTAAACTGCAGTGTACATAATCACATTTTCCATTTGTTTCCTGTCACAGATGAACATGTTGTGATGGGAAATAAACTGCTGGTGTACATCAGGTGAGGTGACTTTGTACGCAAGTACTGCAATAATGCACAGTTGCAGGCCATAACACATCTGTTCTTTCTCCTCTGCCAGCTGTTGTTTGGCAGGACGTGCCTATCCGTTAGGTGACATTCCTGAAGATCTGGTGCCTCAGGTGAAAAACCAGGTAAGTAGTTTGATTAAACCCAGATAGCATTGAGCGAAAGTGTATTGTTTGGTTAGCTAGTGTACTGCTCATTTCTGCAGTCACACACTCATGTTTCATACAGTTGAACAACACAACACTCGTGTCTGTTCTGTTTGTATGGGGTTTGTATGAGTCACACCTCTTTTTCTGCCTCAGTTATATACAGCACAGATCTCATAGAAAACACAAGCGCGTGCGTGTTCAGTATTCTCAGCAGTTTGCTCTCAGCAGGGCTTTTTCCTCTTTGTTGCCCATCCAAAGTGCTCAAGCGATTCGTTCTGGGATGGACGGCCTCCAAAGGACCTTAAATACAGACATGGATCTCAACCTAAAGCTAGTCTCTCTCTCTCTCTCTCTCTCTCTCTCTCTCTCTCTCTCTCTCTCTCTCTCTCTCTCTCTCTCTCTCTCTCTCTCTCTCTCTCTCTCTCTCTCTCTCTCTCTCTCTCTCTCTCTCTCTCTCTCTCTCTCTCTCTCTCTCTCATACAGACACATAGAGTGCTGTCAAACTCTGTAGGTTTGAGTGAAAAGCGTGACAGACTGGGTTGTTTACCTCGATGATGTGTAGAAATGATCT